>NC_080580.1:48187335-48490365 GCF_029962835.1 Magnolia sinica
ATGCACGGGAATTCTGGATTTTCTTTTGGGAATAGATAATGCCATTTAATGCTTGTATTTTTGATAGCAACACTTGTAATATGACCTGGTATATATACGTATTTCAGGGACTTACACATGTACACTTATGTTTCTTTAAGTCTTCCGCTTGCGTCTTTCACTTATCCCTGAATTATGTTTGCAGTTTGGCTTAATCTATCCAATGTTTTATGTACTCATACGGACAACATATATCCATCATTAAATATGTTGCATAAGTGATGTTTTGAAACTCGGGAGCTGAGTTATGCTCGACCCCCGAATTTCAGGGCGTTACATGCCTCTCTTGTATTACATGCTTATTTCTTTTACATTGAGGACAATATAGATTTTAGGTTGGGGATGGGGGATTAGGTTACCTAATCAGTTGTTCTCCTAATCTTTGAGCAAAAATTATGAAAAAAAATGTGTAGAAAATTCTAAGTTTTTTGAAAAATAGTATAAGATGCTTAATGTTAATGATTTATATCTCTTAGATTCATTTACTCAGAGATTTCAAAGTTAAGTTCAAGTTATTAATCCATAAGTAGAGGTTTTAAACATTGATCGAGTTATGATTTCACATGCCACATCTAGCAGTCACATTAAAGCTTTTGTCAACATTGAATTGTTAACTTGGTGATTATTTAGCATGAAAGGAACCCACCTAGGGAATTTGTCCATTATGTTTTTTTTTTTAAATAATACCCAGACAAAAAACGGTTGTCTTCGAAAAGGCCACCTATTAAAGATCTTTAAAAAGGTTAACATAACGTGAAAGCCATCGATGGAAAAATCAAAAGCTAGAGGAATAAAAGAGGAAATTAAAAGATGAACTGTAAGACAAGTTTCGGTTTAGGTTTTGGTTGTCCTGAATGCTTTTTTAATTATCAATGTTATTATGAAAGTGAAGAATTGAACCTTCACCCATGGAACTCAATGTTTGGAATTGTTCTAATCGGAGGATTAATTCTTTGAACTTGACCATGAAACTTACCGAGTGCTAGAGTTTAGGAGAAGGTAATGCACGACAGTAATGTATTTTAGAATTTTATTATCTGCATTATTTTTTTAAACCACTTGAGCTTATAGAAATTATCCAGTGGTTTTCAAAATATTTTTCACATACTTTGCTCGGGACTAGCAAAATACTGGTCGGGGATTGTGTTAAGGGTCAAATATTGCATATTATCCCCCATTTATATCTCGGTTTTATGAACATGATAATGCTTAATGTTTTAGTTTACTCATGTTTGTGGCAAGGTGATTTTAAGAGCTTGGATTAAAAAGGGTGTTAAAATCATTAATTTGATGCTTAAGAATCACCAAGGCAAGGGATGCATCTTAGGAGACTAAGATTGAAGAATTCACATGCCAAAGATCCAAGAAAACCAAGTGAGGAATGAAGAGAATCAAAGATTTGAAGTGAAGAAAAGGAATCCTGAAAAAGCATATTCTGAAACTCTAGGTCATTTTGTGAAGTTGCGTAAAGTAAAGTCTATTTTGAAAAACTGCACAGAATGAAGTCTATTTTAGTAAACTGTGTAAATTTGAGGCGGTTTCTAGAGTTTTCCAACTAGGTGCAAAAGTTGGAGTTCCGCAACTATAGATAGGATTTCCTAGGATGTTCCTAGGCATCTTCTAGGGTTTAAGGAGTGGAGCAAAAGGGTGGAGAAGTCGTTGCCAAGAGTTTTTCTTCCTCTTAGTTGCTTTCATGTTTTTCTTAAGAGACTTGGTCCAATCATGTCTATGGTTGGCTAAACCTTTTATCTAGGGCTAAGAGGTAAAGCTTATATCGTGATGGGATGTTTCTCTTACTTTAATTCATGTTTATGTTGAACCTTCTTTGATTCTAATTTGATTTTAAAGGAATACTTTCAGTTTTTAATGATTTATTGTGACTTAAGTGACAGTAGATCTTCAACAGCTTTAAGTATCTTCTTTTCCTTACTTTGAGATTGTGGGATTGGTAAATCTTGTTGTTGGCCATCATCCCATGAGCGTGGTTTAGTGATGAAATCCCTTCCAAGTCTCACAATTCTCCTCCATTGAGAATTAGATCAATGAAAGTTCATATTTGGTTTTATTGATATATCTTCTAATTGGATAGGATAAGACTCCAATTCTAATTATGTTACCCGAATCAAGTAAGAGGGCTCCCTGATCACTACAAGTGGATCCTTGACACCCTAATTCCCACCTTTAAATTTTTAGTTTCAATTGCTTTATTCACAATTACTCTCTTAAATACTTAAGAATTAATTTCACATCTTCTTTTAGTTCTACTTTTAGTTAATTTCAGAAACATACAAGTTTCAGTCCCTGTGGATTCGACCTCGGTCTTGCTGAGATTATTACTACACTGTAACCCTACACTTAGGGTTGTAAACAGGGTGGCTGCATGATAGGTGCAGTGGTTAACATGCTCTTAAGCTTAGTAAAAGCTTTATGGCATTGCTCAGTCCACTCATATGAGATATCTTTTTGAAGTGGATTAAATAAAGGACGAGAGAGGTGACTAAAGTCCTTTATGAATCTTCTGTAAAATTCAGCATGTCCTAAAAAGGATCGCACGTCTCGTATGTTCTTGGGTGGAGGTAAGTTAGAGATAAGATTAATCTTAGCCTTATCTACCTCAATTCCCTTGGACGAGATGATTATGTCTAAGGACAATTCCCTTACAAACCTTGAAATGACACTTCTCTCAATTTAGTACCAAATTCTTTTTCTCACATCGCTTCAGCACATTTTTCAATATTTTCAAACAATCGCTGAAGGATTGACCAAAGACCGAGAAATCGTCCATGAAGACCTCTAAATATTGCCCCACCATGTTAGAAAAAATACTCAACATACATCGCTGAAAGGTGGTGGGGGCATTACACAGTCCAAATGGCATCCTTCGGTAAGCAAAGGTGACAAAAGGACATGTGAACGTGGTCTTTTCTTAGTCTTCAACGGCTATCTCGATCTGATTGTAGCCTGAATATTCATCAAGGAAACAATAAGGAATGACCAGCCTGCCTTTCTAAAATTTGATCGATGAAGGGCAGAGGAAAGTGGTCTTTCCTCATGACGGTATTCAACTTCCTGTAGTCAATGCACATTCTCCAACTAGTAGTGACTCTAATTGGCATGAGTTCAATATTAACATTGACTATAATGGTGATTCTGGACTTCTTAGGAACTACCTGAGTTGTACTCACCCATTGACTGTCAGATATAGGGTATATGATACCCACATCCAATAGCTTAAGAACGTTGGCCTTAACCACTTCATTCATGTTTGGATTTAATCTACATTGTAGTTACCAGGAGGTCTTCGCATTATCCTCTAGATAAATGCGATGAGTACAAATCAAAGGGTCAATTCCCTTGAGGTCCGCAATCGACCATCCAAGGGCTCCCTTACGCTCAATGAGAGTAGAGATGAGCATACTCTCCTGTTCTTGCTCAAGATGAGAAGAAATCACAACCAGATATGTCTCATCTTGACCTAAATAGACATATTTCAAATCAAAGGGCAAAGGTTTTAGGTCAAGCTTCAGTGCTTTGAGGTTAGACAGTAGAGACACTACATCAATTTGGGGGCAATTCTTCAAATTGTGGCATCCACCGGTTAACTTCAAGTACCAGTATAGTATCCAGCATGGTCCCCATCTCCTTAATCATATCATCATCAAAATCATGGGACTGGGCTAGGCACGTCTCGAGAGGGTTAGAGGACAAGGTTATTAGAGTTCTATCCTCCACGAAAGAATCAATCATATTAATGTCGTGGGAATCATTATCATCCTCTAACTATTTGCCCGCATTAAAAAAGATATTCTACTCCAATGTCATATTTCCAAAAGATAAACTCATGACTTCATTCCTGCAATTAATGATTACATTTGATATAGTAAGGAATGGGCGACCACGAATGACAGGAATTTGAGTACTCATGTCTATGATGGATTGAGTATCCAAGATGATAAAATCTACCGAGTAGTAGAATTTGTCAACATGGACCAACACATCCTAAATTATCCCTCTCGGTACACGAACTGAGCGATGGGCAAGTTGTAATGTGGTTTGGGTGGGTTTCAATTCACCAAAATCTAGTTGTTCGTAGACCGAGCATGGAATCAAATTTATGCTCTCCTAAGTCAAGAAGTGTGTGCTCAATGTGGTAATTCTCAATTACACAAGCAATGGTTGAGGTACCGGGATCTTTGTATTTATGTGGCACATCTTACTTTAGGATGACACTCACTTTTTTAGTTAAAAAGATTTTTTTAATATTTTTTGTCTCTTGGTCGTACACAAGTCTTTCAGAAATTTGGCATATGAAGGTATTTGTTTTACGACTTCAAGTAGAGGAATATTGACTTTCACTTATTTCAACACCTCTGGAATGTCCTGAGAGTTAAATAGAGGTTTTGGTGCAATCAACCGTTGGGGGAATGATTGGCTTACTAAGAGGTTCTAATTCTAATCCATGTGGAGTGTTGCTAGGTTTATCAGTTTCATCTACTTTCGGGTCCTTAGACTTTTCAACCCTTGCCGAAATAGATTTGTCAATTATCTTCCGACTCCTAAGAGTGGTGATAGACTTAACTTGCTTCATTTGATTTGAAGAGCTTGGATCACATATTTCATATTGTGGTTCAGGATTGGGGAAATGTTGGGCTAGAAGAATCCCTTTTTTTCCAATTGAATTTTTATTCTCATGCCCTTATATGGCCTTCGAAGGGTCATAAAGGGTTTGTAATATTCTCTGATTGATAAGCTCTTGGTTTTGAATATGTTTCCATATCAGATCCTCTTGAGGTTTCCCTTGATTCAAGAGTTGGTTAGGGATTCCAAGCACAGATGCCGAAAATAACTTCCTTAGCCTTATCCTTCTTAAGTTCCATGGCCTCGACCTTCCTTGTGAGATTGGCCACTTTAGCATTTATATCATCATCCTCTTTTAGCAAGTATATCCCACCCCTCTCCCTTGCTTGAGTAAGCTTAGATGCGGTGCTAGATTTTGGAGAAATGTCCCATGATTGTGCAGTTTCAGCGAGATCGTCAAAGTAATCCCACACCTCATCGACATTTTTGTTCATGAACTTCCCATTGCACATCGTCTCGACGAATTGGCATATGGAAGATGCCAGTCCATCGTGGAAGAAAGTTGTTATGCGCCACATTTCAAAACCATGTTGTAGTCATGAACTGATGAGATCCTTGAACCGCTCCCAACATTGGAAGATTTTTTCATCTTCCTTTTAGGCGAAGTTCATGATCGACTTCCTAATGGTGTTCGTCTTATAGTATGTAAAGAATTTTTTTATGAACTCCATCATGTCATTCCATTTGCCAATAGATCGCAGATATAGTGAGTGCAACCACATCTTAGCTTTTTCTTTCAAGGAGAAAGGAAAGAGTTTTAGCCTGACTGTGTCCCCAGACATGCTAGGAAAGTATAAAGTGGTTATAACCTCGCCAAATTCTTACAAGTGTAGGTATGGACTTTCATATTTAAATTCAAGGAACTTTGGAAGGACTTGGATCACTCCAGGCTTGATATCCATGTTTCCTGGAAAAACCATACATGAGGCCGTGCTTGAAAAGGCCAAGCTATATGTCCTAGAGGGGGGATGAATAGGACAATGCCAAATAAAACTTATAACAGCGGAATTAAAAAAGAATATGATAGTCAAAGTAAATCACAATGCAGGAAAGTAAAACAGCCTCAAAATTCAGATCTTGAGAGGTTGATACAAATGTTGTTCTAAGGACAACCTTACACCAAAAACCAGAGTTTAAGGTAGAACAACCTTATTTCTAGAAAGATCTTTGTATCAAATCTCAAACCGAAGAGGAATACAGAAATAAATACAAACTGAATTAAAATAAATTGTAATCACAAATGTATTGTTCTAGGGACAGCCATACACCATAAAAATGGCAGGGCAACCTTGCTGGAACAACTTTCAAAGGAAATTAAAAATCAAGCTGATAAAGGAATAGCAGAAAATAAATTCTAAACTATTACAAAATTCTCACAAAGCTTGAATTAAATGATTACAACATTCACCACCATACATACATCCCACAAAGGAATAATTAAAGATTAGAAGTATAAATCATTCAACCACAACACAAGGGATTATAGTGGTTCGCCTGTGTGTTCACCAACTGTTAAACAACAGCCACACAAAATGCTACTCCACTCCTAATATCCTCACACAGGGGATATTAGCGTTCACTAACAAAATAGGTTTTCCCAGGTTCACCCAAAACCTTTACAATTGTGTCTTTGTCTGTGGGCTTACACAATTAAAAAACCCCACTTCTGAGTTTTCCTGGCTCTCCTCAGATAACCAATACAACAAGATTTTTCTGACAAATCTTGAAAAAACCAAAACAAAAAGGAATTTACAATTAAATGTAAAATACCTGATTATCTCCTTCGTTGTAGCAGCCCGGTAGAACCAAATCAGAGTAGATGATTGAATGTCCAAGTTCAATGTCCAGTACTCAATTACAATGGTTCTAATTTTAATAGATTTTAAATTAAACTAAATAGGGCTTGCCTTAATTGATTTTGATTCCAAAGAAAGGGAATAACAATTCCTCTTATCAAATCAGATTGGAATAGCAGAAACAAAATCAATTAAATAAAGCTAAGGAAAGAGAATATTAAATAAGCACGCTTAGCTTAGATGGAGCACAGAATTATCTCTCAGAAGTTCGACGAAGATTGGCTTGAATGGATTAATTAATTTGATGATTTCTTCTGAGATTCGTGCACTATTTATAGGTGAGTAGATCGCGTCTTCGACTGGTCTAGGGAGCTCTTCGACTAGTCGAAGCAATAACAGATATTTGAAAAATCCGGCGGGATATGCGTTGACCGTTCTACGACTGGTCGAAGGTCTCCTTCGACTGGTCGTAGGTCACCTACGACTGGTTGTAGGTTTCCTTCGACTGGTCGAAGATCCTGAAAAACTTCGCTGGATTTCGAGTCGAAGATGTTCGACAGGTCGAAGATGCAGTCGACACTGTTCCTACGACTGGTCGAACAGATTCCTGTACTGGTCGAAGCCTAACAGATTTTATCCGAAATTTGTAACAAACTCACCACTGCTCGAGGAATTTCTTAGACTGGTCGAAGCAACTCTAGGACTAGTCGAAGAAGGCCTAGGACTAGTCGAAGAACAGACCAAACTCATGTAAAATAAACATTCGGTTTATGTATCCGAAATGACCTACTTCTAAGGTCAACCTATGGTCAGTCAAACCTCAACCACAAAGTAAGGACATTGAAACATTAGGAACTAGTGACCTTGAAGTATGAGCCTTGAAGTCTTGATGTAGATCAATCTTGAAATCTTGATGTAGCTCAATCTTGAAAGTGTACAAACTGCCTTGAACTCTTCTTGAAGTCTTGCAGCTTGAGTCTTGTCTTGTGAGCTTTGCTTGTTTATGAATGTTGATCCTTGAGAGAGCTTCACTTATGCAAGTTATATATAACAGTGATTTTGGCACCACAAATTTGACAATAGACAGGGATATAAACTATAGCACTTACAGTGCTCACTCCCACCAGTTGTAAATAATCTCATAAAGTACGAGGAGAGGGTGCATGGTGCACCTCCTTCTCATCCTGGACTTCCACAACTCGAGGTTGCGACTCATTCACCGGTTGATTTACAAGTTGATTTGCAGCCATAACCTCAATTAACTCTGAGGATCTCGAGTGTTGTCTAATCTTGTGATGAATAGATAACCTCTCAACTAATCCTCCTTTACTCAAGAGACATCTAGTGTTGTCACAGACCCCCTTGGCATTGAAACACTCTCAGCCCTTGATTTCAAAATCTAACCTAAACTTAAAAAGGAAAGAGAGAATAGAAATCTAAAAATAGAAAGAGAGAGAATTAGAAAGAGGTTACCAAATTAGAAGGTTCTTTATTAGGATCCTGCAAAAACAGAAAGGAAAGTGAATTAGTTTCTAAAAAGGAACTAAGTTAAGCAACCTAGTTTTTAAAAAAAGTGAAAATAGAAAGTTTTTGTAATGCCCCGAATTTTCACGGACAGAAATCATACTCGTGCCCGAGAAAACTGGGTATCAATAATGTATAAACCTAGATGCTTTTGACCATCGCACCCTTTTTTTTCATTTGGCTCACATCCAGATACATTCATGAAGGTAACATTCAAAAGAATAAAATCAACTATATTAATTATATTTCATCAAAGTAAAAAGAATAATCAAATGCCTTCTCAAAGAAAGCTTATTACATTTATCGAGTTCGTAGCAGAAGTATAAAACTAAATCATAAATTATCTTTATATTCTTTCAACATAATCTTCCTTAAGGAGATTGACCACTAGGTCTTCAATCTGTATGTCACCTGCATAATCTGTATGGTTGGGAGAGGGTCAATGCCCTATTCATAATGATGGTCATCCTTTAAGATTAACAATAATTTAAGAGATTCATAAGAGTGATGTATGGGTTCTGATACGTCACGTACTCCACCACTACGAGAGATATCAGTATGCGTAAACAATCTACATAGATGCATGCCTAGTAAAGTGTGTGCAGCTCATCATACATAGTGATCACTGTCACAATGTGGAAGATAGTTTATAATATCCGGCTCGACCCGTACTCTCACTATACGTATATTCGCCGGCGTGTCCAATGTTAACATGGCTTTACACAAACATGTCAAGGCGACACAACGACACGATTGGGGGATTTACATAACACGATGTGTTCATGGAACGACTATTTGTGACATCCAATCCCGATAAGTGATGTAACACACATGGCAATTTACTTACATTGATTATGTACCACGCCAACCAACCCATAGAATTACGTGTCAAACAAGAGAGCAGCTACCTGTAACGCATTACATTGATAATAAATAATTGATTCACTAGTTGTGATACCTTTAATACATCACTTGCAGTGATAGGGAATGTAAACTGAATCGTGATTCCCAAGAGGGTAAAAATGATGATAATAAATCAATTGAAAGGATAAATCTCAGTAATATGTGAACATGAAAAGACAGGATAATAATCATCAATTAAATCCAAATAAGCTTAAAGGATAAAAACCCTCACTTTTGGTTGTCTATCCGCCTACTACCAAGGTTAGATGTTCAGGAGTGCACTTTAGGATTAACTCTTGTCCTAATTCACAAGGCCCGAATGATTAAGATTAAAGCTTGATTTATAACATGGTTGGATCTAATTTAGTTTGGTGAATTTGAGAGGAGACCTAAATTAAAATTCTGGTTCTATATGTTTCAACTTATATATATATATATATATATATATATATATATATATATCTTTATATATTTAAGTTCTCGGAGTGTTATTCCACCGAGTCAACTCAATTCGTCTCGGTGGAATTCTCCACCTCTATTACTAGGAAAGGGGAAGAAAATATTCAAAAGTTAAGGAAAAAGGAAGATGATGGAACAATAATGAAAATTTAGACCTGAACCGAACTCGGGGCAGCACTTCTGCATGTCTCAACCGAGTTAACTCGGTTTGACTCGACCACCACGTGAATTCTCTCTCCTTCTCTTTTCTTTTCTTTCTTTCTCTTTCTTTCTTTCTTTCTCCTTCTCTCTCTTTCTCTTTCTTTCCTTCCTTTTCTTTTTCCTTTCCTTGTTTGTTTTTCTTTTCTTGCTGCTACGTCCAGCAGAGAGCTAGACGTTGCTCTCTCTCTTTCTTACCTTGAACGTGAGTTTCCTCGGTGGGGAGTTGAGCTTTTACAGGCCTTCTTGTTTCCAGACGCTTCTAGCGTAGAAGATACGCTGATGTGCGTAAGATCGGTCGTTCGTATGGGCAACATCGAGTCGGCTAGCTAAAAGAAAGGATTTCGGTTTGTTGGCCGTTGAAATTCCTAGGTCTCTTCCCATCCTTCTTGGGAAGGCTGAGTTGGCTTTGGGTGGGCCATCCTTCGATTGGTTCAGTTCTCTTCGAGGTGCAGCATCACGCGAGTTGGAATCGGCCGTTGAACGATGAAGGTGACTCCGGTTTTAATGGCGGGTTGGTCGTGAGGATGTATTTCTTCCAGCCGGCACCACTGGGTTCGGATGAGTCTTAGGGAACTTGTGGGTCCCATAAATCAAACGCTCCAGATCCTTTGGACGGTGGTTTACATAGAATCGTGTTGCGGGTAATTTCTGCAATTACGTAGATGACCGAACGATTCAGTTATTTCCAGGAGGGTGGAGTCCTTCCAATCTTACTGAAGTTCCTTGTTGGAGTCGGAATACACTCCATTAGAGTTTGGACGGTTCAAATCCGCTCTGTATTCCCAAAACGGGGAGTTCTTTTAGGAGGATTTCTCTCGCAAACACGCTTCTCGGACGCTGTCCAGCGCTGTAACAGCATGCGGAAACTTCTAGTTTCTGGTTCAATTGTAAGGGGTAGGTGGGGTCCACTGTGTTGAGTTCTAGGGAAATCCACTCCCTTCATCAGTAAGAGCATGTTGTGTTGGGCCATGGCCCAAAAGATGGAGTAAATCCAAGCCTTTGGTGGAGGCCACAACACATTTGATAATCCAATGCTTCTTACTGGTTTAAACGTCCGTGAAACGTGAAACCTACGTAACTAAGATATCTAGATTGGCTGTGGAATCAGGTGGGGTCCATTTTTTGACTTTTCGGAAGATCATATTTGCAAAACCATATTCAGCTATGGCCTCAAGTATGGGACCGATATAAGTCTTAGGTGAGCCACACGTTGTTGTAATTGGCTTACCGTGAAAACCACACGTAACAGATTGCAACATTGCTGGATATATGAGTTTTGAGTCTCATAATTACAATTATGCCCTTCTCCCTTATTATAACCTCTGTCGTTTGTATCTCCTAGTTGCGCCGTGCAAATGGGATAAAATTTCACCAACATTTGTTATTTTCCGTGCTCTTTCTAATGCCTAAGCTCGCGCCTTGATCGCTTACAACCGACCAAGATGCCACTTCAATGGACTATACTACTTTGGGTTTTAATGAGACGTTTCTATATGTCTAGTTGCAATATCATCCGATAGTTTGGACCTGTGTTCTAAGATCTTCGAACTGAGTGGTTTATTCTGATGTTTGGATGACCCATTTGGCGGATCCCAATATGATGGACAGCCAGATGATATGCTAAGAATATGAAGACTTGATTGTTGGTACTTTAACGGTGTATATAGGTACATGTACCATCGGTTTTCTAAATAGAAGAATATAAGATGGGTTTCTGGAGTGATTAGGGGCTAAAACATGTGTATCATTAGATTTGAGTGTCTTATTCACATGTGTAAGTTTCTCATATTATAGTTCTGATGGTGGGTTAAGCATATTCATATGGGGTGAACAAGATGAACAGATTAGAATCTTGATCTGATAGGTGTACGGATGAATGTGGAAGTCAAGTAGCTAATTTACTATGATTTTAGGGCTGAAATTCAATGTGTGTGGTTAATTTATGATACAAAGGCATGATATAAAATTTCTCATCAAACGGATTATGGGACCCATGTGATCTAAAATTCAGGGATCTAGGTTAATGGCATTTTCGTAATTATTGCTGATATGAGAGTTTTAGGACATCTAATGGTTCTACATGGTTATAGGCATGGTTCTAAGTAATTCTTATAAAAGGACTTATATCTAAATCATAACAGATAAAGAACTATTTGCCAAATTAATTAAGAGAGTTTACCTATTTCAAACCACAAGATGAGTGATCTTGTCTTACAAATCAACAGTCAGATGACTTTATTTTAGGATGGAGCCTGTTCTCAAGGGTTAGATTCATGTCAGGGAATAAATGTGAGGCTAGGATAGTTGGATTGGTATCATACACACATATGTTTCGTTGAATCTCATGGTAATGCTCGAGAACTTTCGATGCTCGAGTATTAAAATGTTTGAGGCGTTACAATCTACCCCCCTTAAACATAATTTTGCCCCTGAAATTTAATACTTCTATTATACAAGACATGTTACAAGCCTCTAAGGATTTCTTACTTCCTGTGTTCGAGGTAATATGTGAAAGTGTCTTTGTTTGTCAATTAGGGTGACAGTTGAGTCAGTAAGTCAAGTGAGCCCCATGTGAAGAAAATTCAAGATGCTGCCACAACTAGATGTGTGATTCAGGAATGTCAAAGACAAATTAAACCTCGCATTCCATGTCCAAAACCCCCAGGTATATAATTCCCTTTTTAAAAAAAATTGTAGAACAACAAAGGAATTAAATACTTGAAAACTTGGTGCAAATAGTAAATTTTCTAAGTTTTATACATGTCACTTCGAGCCATCGAGTGTGGGTCGATGACATCGAACACTTGTGTTCAATGACATCGAAAATGGCTCGATGACATCAAAAAGTGACCCTCATATGTCCAGCAACCATGTATATATTTGGACTGAAAATTTAATTCATCGAACACACCTTCGATGACATCGAACAAGTGTATTTGATGACATCGATGGTGATTCAATGACTCGAAGAACTTAGAGTTTTTGTCCAGCAAGCTCAAAGGAAAATCTTCTGGAAAATTCGAGAAATCAAACTAGATTCAATGTCATTGAGATTCAAACTTCGATGACATCGAACAAGGTTCGATGACATCAAAAAAAGCTTTAAAAAAATGTCTAACATGCTTCAAAGGTAAATCTTCTAAAAAGATCGAGGAATCGAACCAGATTCGATGACATCGAGATTCAAACCTCGATGACATCAAATTAGGACATGAAATCGTCCAGCAAGCTTTGAAGAAAAATCACGTAAAAATTCAAGAAATTGAACTAGATTCGATGACATTGAAATTCAAATTTTGATGACATCGAATGCAGTCACCTTCTGACAATTATATTACTGTTGGACGTTTTGTCTTTATAAATAGAAGCTCAGTTCTAGTGCTTGTATTGAGAAAAAGAGAGAGTTCAAAGGGGGTAACTTCTTACCTGCCATCTTTAATCCTTCTTCTCATGGAAGTTCATTCCCCAACCCTTTCGTATTCATTGAATACTCAATAGATTGGATTGGAGAATGAACTTCACCATTCAAGGATCTTCCAGCAACTACTTAATGGCAAATCATTGAGCTAGAGAATCTCTGGAATGCACAACCTGCAAATACTGTCTCTTAACAGATCTATAGTTAATAGAGTAGATTCCACCAAACACCTTGACCCAAACCCATCTAATATTGGAGCATTTATAAGTGTTGCGATTCAAGAGAGCTAAAGAATCTTCGTCATCAAGGGAGATCGTCTTCATCGTGTATTAAATGGGGCTCACCTACTTACAGGTAAGTGTTTAAGAGTCCACAGAATCTGGGGATCCTTTCTTGTGTAGAATTGATCTTCATGTCGTGTTGTCACAAACCCACGAAGACCTTGTACAGGCCTCCAACGGGAGAATACATATAGTGTCCTTGTGTAGGACCTACTGTGCCTTGTGTAGGCATTGGTTGTGTCACGCCCTGAACTCGGAAACCGGGCTCATAAAATTCCCGATCGCTGAATCCGGCGCCGACAGCCTCCATAGTACCCCATTCTCGGCTCTCGGCACCCATACGCCAGGTTCCGATCCTAGGATCCTAAAAGGAGGATTTCAAATATGATTTGATTTGTAATTAGCATAACTACAAGTATACTCAGATCACAAAGGCAACATCAACATCATATATCCACTAATAGAAACTTTGAATATAATACCGAAAGGGAAAAATACATATGTCAAGATAAAATTGAAGCTCCATAAGTCAGCTACATACTCCAAGCTCCACGTTGCTGCAACCTAACATTACCTGCACGCATCTATCATGCATAAGCTTATAGAAAGCTTAGAAGGTGGTGTAAGTGTGTGCACGAGGTAAGTGTCAAGTATTTAATACAATGTCATAAGCCTACAATACCAGAAATACTAGTAATCCATAAATTATACAATATCGAAATAAGCAGAAATACTAATAAGATCATAAATTATCAGAGTAAGCAAAAATACTAACAAGATCATAAATTATTAGAGTAAGCAGAAATACTGACAAGTCCATGAGTCATATAATATCAAAGTACGCAATACAAATCAGTTATGCAAATGAGAAGTCATAAAGAGCCAAATATCAAATGTCGAGAATACAATGTAATGTACAATTCCTTATGTGTTCACAAATACATCAGTATCTAAAAAATACAGAAACACAGTAACCCAAAATGCCATATGCCACGGATATAATGCAATATATGGTGCGAATGGAATGACCATGCTGGAGTGTGAAGTCGGGATGATAATACGTAGTATCACAGGCTATGGGGTCCATCACAAGGGACTTCTATCCAAACTAGTCTCATACCTAAATTTGGATAGTCCGACTCAATGTGGTAAACTCCTGATCTCAGGTTAGTCGCGCGCCCCAACCGAAATCTTGGCCATTACGAAGGTACACATAATGAATAGTTGCGCACCACCAGCCCGAGTGGATAGTAAATGAATGAATGAACAAGTATGCAACTCCTGCTCAATAAGTCCACATATCAGTACGGTTCATCTCTGGGATCATCACCGGGGTTTAGTACACTCCAAATGGCACTGTCGCTCTCCTAGCCACACAGTCCAAGTGAGCGTAAGAAACCTCACTATCCGCCTGGCCAATAGTCTTTCATACCTATCCGGCATGTCGATAGCAGACCCATTTACGAGCTGGTCAAACTCAGCCTAGCAATACTCCCTACTCTCAGGTGGGTAAGGCCACACCCCCTCCCAACCGACCATGACATAGTGGGAGATGCTGCCTCCTGGTATTCGGTACTCGGGCGGTCATGTATCCACTCGGTCTCGACGTTGGGACGTCTCCTGCCCGCGGAGGTTTAGAAATTTTTACCCAAGGATATCTATGGCGCCCATGTGCTAGAACCAAACATTTTCGATGTCTCATCTGGCCATCCACGATATGCCTGTGGAGGTTACAGCCCTGATGTCGCTAGGGCGTACAGTAATCACAACACATAATGTAAGATGCATGAGTCGTACAATCCAGTCATGCATCAATCTTGCGCATACCATGTGCTCATATGAGATGACCTCCGCCTATCAGGGAGCCTCATAACCTACCTAATGTCATATGCAATGGTCAACCACATCTCATAACAAGCATGCAGATGATGCGTATGGGCATGTATCATGATGCTATGCTATCAGATGCTCATAATCGGTATCAATAACTGGCATCGACATTCAGCCTCGACAATTTGGATATTTAACCAACATCGCCCCCAAGGAATGGCTCACATAGAGCCTAACATATAGTGGACCCATAGCCTCACACAAGGGCCAAATATATACAACACCATGGGCTTCACTCAAGAGCTTAACACATCACGATGAGCCTTTCGCATGGGCCTAACATACATCACAATGGCTATATCACCTGGCCCTCAAATGCATCACAATGGGCCTCAACTATGGGTTGCATATACATCATATAGGTCTCGACAATTGGCCTCGACAATTGAAATCGGCCTCGACAATCGAAATTGACACTTAGAATCGGCCTCGACAATCGAAGTCAACCTATATAGTCGACCTCGACAATCGACCTCGATACTCGGCCTCGACAATTGGAATCGAACGATATTCAGAATCGGCAAATCGGTCATGTCAATCTGAATCGGCAATTGGTCACGACAATCAGAATCGATTGATAATCGGAATCGGTAAATCGGTCACGACAATTGAAATCGATCGATAGTCAAAATCGACAAATCAGACACGTCAATCGGTCACGACAATCGAAATCAATTTATAGTTAGAATCGACAAATCGATCATGTTAATCGGAGTAAGCAATTGGTCATGACAATCAGAATCGATCGATAATCAGAATGGGCAAATCGGTCACGTCAATCAGAGTCAACAATCAGTCATGACAATCGAAATTGATCGATAATCATAATCGACAAATCGATCACATCAATCGAAGTCGGTAATCGGTCACGACAATCGAAATTGATTGATAATCGGAATCGACAAATCGGTCATGATAATCAGAATCGATTGATAATCAGAATTGACAAATCGGTCATGACAATCAGAATCGATCGATAATCAGAATTGGCAAATCAGTCACGTCAATCGGAGTCGGCAATCGGTCACGACAATCGGAATCGATCGATAATCGGAATTGGCAAATCGGTCACGATAATCGGAATCGATCAATAATTAGAATCGGCAAATCAGTCACGTCAATCAGAGTCAGCAATCGGTCAAGACAATCAGATCGATCGATAATCAGAATTGAAAAATCGGTCACGATAATCAGAATCGATCGATAATCAGAATCGACAAATCGATCACAACAATCGGAATCGATCGATAATCAGAATCGACAAATCGATCACGTCAATCAGAGTCGGCAATCGGTCACGACAATCGAAATTGATCGATAATCGAAATCGACAAATCGATCACGACAATCGGAATCGATCGATAATCAGAATCGACAAATCGGTCACGTCAATCGGAGTCGGTAATCGGTCACGACAATCGGATCGATCGATAATCGGAATCGACAAATCGGTCACGACAATCGGAATTGATCGATAATCAGAATCGATAAATTGGTCACATCAATTAAAGTTGGCAATCGGTCACAACAATCAAAATTGATCGATAATCAAAATCGGTAAATCAGTCACGACAATCGGCGGCAATTGGTCATGACAATCAGAATCGATCGATAATCGAAATTGGCAAATCAGTCACGACAATCGGAATCGATCGATAATCAGAATCGACAAATCGGTCACGTCAATCGGTCACGACAATCGAAATCGATCGATAGTCAGAATCAACAAATCGGTCACGTCAATCGGAGTCAGCAATCAGTCACGACAATCAAAATCGATCGATAATCAAAATTGGTAAATTGGTCATGACAATCAGAATCGATCGATAATCAGAATTGACAAATCGATCACGTTAATCAGAGTCGACAATCGGTCACGATAATCGGAATCGATTGATAATCGGCCTTGATGAGAATGGGCCTAACAAGGCCTAAAGGAAAGTTACAATGTGGACATTCAACCATCATTGCTCCCAATGAGTTGCTACATATAGCCAAAAGTATAGTGGGCCCATAGCCTCACATAAGGACCTAATAAACATCACCATGGGCCTTAGTCAAGGGCCTAATATACATCAAAATGGTCCGCATCAATGGGCCACATCACATGGGCCTCAAATACATCATATGGGCTTTAACATATGGGCCTCAAACATGGGCCATAAATACATCGCATCAGGCCTTGCCCATGGGCCTCGAGTACATCACAATGGGCCACGACCCATGGGCTTCAAATCACAATAGGTGAGCCCTACATATGGGCTTTATACACATTAAGTGGGCTACATCAATGGGCCGCACTAACGGGCCTCAAATACATAACAGGTGGGCCCTACACATACAACAAGTGGCCTTATACATCCAGCTTCACGGACGGATGGTGTGGTTGTAAAACACATATATCGAGGTGGATTTTCACCATCCAGATAGCCAGATGGTGTGGATGTAAAACATATACATCACGTGGGGTCCACGTATATAACAGGTACATCAAGGTGGGACTTGCATAATGGATGATCTGGATATAACATAAACCTCATGATCAAACCCACCTGGCTGACGTTAATACAACAACTATATGGCTGAGTGAGGTACACTGGCCAATCCCTCCACAGAGGTGGGTCCCACGTGGGGCCCATCATACATTTATTTTCCATCCCACCTGTTGATAAGGTCATACAAACCTAATTAAGGAGGAAAAACAAATTTCATATTTATCTAAAACTTCTGTGATCCAAAAGGGTTTCAATGGTAGACGCTCAATCTCCACTGATTTCTGCAGTGGTCCACCTGATAAACAGTATGGTATAGAATAAATACATTAATGGTGGGTCCCACCTTCCAGCCATCTGGATGGTGTGCATAAGACCCCTACATCCCAGTGAAGTCCGCACTAATGGATCGTATGGAATACAATGCATACATCATACATCAGTGGGCCCCACAAAG
Organism: Magnolia sinica; assembly: GCF_029962835.1. NCBI lineage: Eukaryota > Viridiplantae > Streptophyta > Magnoliopsida > Magnoliales > Magnoliaceae > Magnolia > Magnolia sinica. The sequence continues at coordinate 48,205,434 of NC_080580.1, forward strand.
CTTGGTGATGTCACCAGCAGCTATATAGCTGGTGTGCGGTACCTCTACTAATCCGTCTAGTAGGTGGGTCCCACATGGGGCCCACCACATACATGTGTGTGTGTGTATATATATATATAAAGAAGTGAGAGGGGGCTCCAGCGTCCAATCTGGACGGACGGTGTGGGGGATAGAATGCATACATCTGTGTGGGCCATCTCCACATGTGTAACACATGTGGAGTGGGTCCCACTTCCTACCAGAAAAATGGATGGACGATGAGGATGAAGTACATGGGGTGGCTTCCACGTGATGGGCCACCCTCCCCAATAACGTGTTAATATTATATTACATATTATAATAATATTATATATTTTATATTATTATTTTATTTGTTGCAGCTGCTAGTACACCTCACTGTCAGTTCACACTTTTATAGCTGGCCACGTACACGGACAGTGTGGATATGTGTGCATCAAGGTGGGTCCCACTGTCCTGCAGTGTGGACGGTGAGGATGTAGATCTTATACATCATAGGGTGGGGTCCACGTACACGTGGCCTACTTGAGTTGAATTAAGCCGATATTGTACTCTGCCTGTGCCTAGGCCTGCTGCTGGACAACAGGCTGGACAGTGCACCTGGCCCATCTGGTCTGCGTATAAGGTGGTCCCACCACAGGGACGGTGAGCATACGAAGCATACATCATGGTGATGGCCATGTGGTGGGCCGCACGGTTGCAACAAACTAATATTTGTATTGCCTTTCATGAGCTCCTACTGCTGGACAACAGCAGGCCCAGTTGATCTCGCCCCATCCTGGCCATGCATTAGATGGCAATAGCTGGACGGTATGGATGTAGATCACCTGCATCAAGGTGGGGTCCACTAGGATGGACCACACAGTCCCAGGACGAGGCCGATATCTGTGTTTTCCCCTTCACCTGAACTAAAAACGGGCAGCAGGTCGCCCAGCTGCTGGACAGTGGGCGTCTCACTATTGGACAGCGTGTGGGCCCACTTAATGGGTAGCGTGGATCAATATACACCATCAGGTGGGCCATCTCCATCAAAGAAAAAGAGAGAGGAATAAAAAGAGAGAAGGGAAGAGAAAAAGAGAGAAAGAGGAGCACCCACCATGATCTTCTCCTCCTTCTTCTTCCCATGGGTTCATAAGCCTTCTAGGACCCCTTCCAATGATGGAGATGGGCTTCTAAGGGTTAGATTATGAAGGATCTAAAGGTAAGAGGGATGGAAATGGAGCTTGCTTGGGACATCCATGGCTAGCAATGGAAGTGAAGAAGAAGAGAGAGAAAGTGAGATGATAGAGAGAGTGAAAGGATGGGTTGTAAGAGCTTGTAATAATGAGTTTTGAAAAAAAAAAGGAGCATTTATGGGGTAGGCTAGGTAGGGGGTAAGTTACGTTGTAGAATAGGGTGATGTCATCCCTAGGATGACATCATCCTCATTATGATTATGGGGAAACATGTACACTATGGCCCGTAACGTGCGGTCCACCACTATGATCGTGCACGGGTCATCTTGGGATGTAGACGTCAGATTGACGCACGAGACGCAGCATCGGAATCGTAGTGACGACATGGTCGCAATGGCATAGGTTTTGAGTTGAGTCAGTTTGGGTTTACGGGATGTGATTCAAAAGTGCGTGCAAGTGTTATCTACACACCGCGGGTCGAAAGAATTCGACCGGAAGGACCACGGGGTCCTATGGAACAGTACCGGTTAGAATACGGGTCTCACAGGTTGTATGCCTTGTGTAGGCATGATTAGTTGTCTTGTGTAGACACTTTTGGTTGTCTTGTGTAGACACATTTGAGTGCCTCGTGTAGGCACTGATTGCCTTGTGTAGGCATGTGTGGTTGCCTTGTGTAGGCTTCCTTAGGAACCTTGTGTAGGTCCTAGTGTTAACCTTGTGTAGGTTGTAATGGTTTGAGGTGAACCTGATTTAACAACCTCCATTAGTGAAATCTTGTACACTCAAGGGTTGAGTGCATCTGCCGGGAGTGGAGCAGGCACATAGTCGAACCATTATATATGACTGTGTTTGGGATTGCTATTTGTGTATTCATTTGATCATATTTATCTTGAATGTTTAAAATGATGCATGTGAATGATTAGAACTAGTTGGAATCACATACCACACACTCATACATTCTACATAGACTAAATGTTTGAATTGTTCATCCTAAGTAGTCTATTGTTTGGATCCTCTACTTAGCTTGGAAGCTTGTAGAGTTAAGGTTGCTACATCTTGATTAATTGCATATTAGTTCAAGATCAGGAATTAGGATTTTAAATTGATATAAATTTTATAAAGTCCTATTCACCCCCCTCTAGGACACTTTGACATATTCCATACTTCTACTATAGCGGTCTAAACTGCAATTTCAATTAGTATCAGAGAGGGTTCCTCTTGAAGTGTTTAATCACCTAGAGGAAGATCTTGACTAAAGTAGGAATAATGAGCAAAGAAGATGGACCAATTATAATCAAATGGGTAATAAAGAACAGGAACAACTGCCTTGTAATTCATACCGCTCTCAAAGTAGGCAGTAGTTCTAAGTGGTATCTTGATATTGGATGCTCCAGGCACATGACCGATGATCGGACTCATTTCTATTATTATTCAAAATTTGATGGAGGATCGGTTACATTTGGAGATGGGAGCTCTGTTAAGATAATTGGGCAAGGAACAATAGTTGGCCCTAGTTTGCCCAAGATTGAAGATGTTCTTTGTGTAGAGGGATTAAAACATAATCTTCTGAGTATTTCCAAATCCGCGACAAAGAACACATGGTTACCTTCTCTAGAGATGTGTGCAAGATCTCAGACCTTATAGGAAAATTCATTATGAAGGGTCTTCGCACAAGTGACAATTGCCACGTGATTAAAAGTAGCGGGGAAAATATCATATCTACAAGATGCCACATGGTAGTAAATAATCAAACCAAGTTATGGCATCAAAGACTTGGACATGCCCATTATTGGAACTTGGCAAAACTAAGCTAAAAAAATTTGGTAAGAGGTCTACCCAAGATTAAAAAGGAAGAGAAGATTGTTTGCGGTGATTATCTTAAAGGCAAACAGATAAAGGTTGGACATAAAAAAGACAACCACCATAGCAACTTCCAAACCACTTGACATGTTGCATATGGATCTTATGGGTCCCGCCAAAGTTGAGAGTCATAGTAGAAAAAGATATTTTCTAGTAGTGGTAGATGATTACTCCAGATTCACATGGGTCGCCTTTCTTAGAGAAAAATCTAATGCATTTGATGAATTCCAGATTATGGCAAAACGACTTCAAAATGAGAAAGGATATTGCATAAATCGTATAAGGAGTGATCACGGTGGGGAATTTGAAAATGTTCGATTCCAAAAGTATTGTGATGTAAATGGAATACGACAAGAATTTTCAGCCCCAAAAACACCACAGCAAAATGGAGTAGTAGAAAGAAAGAATCGGGTATTGCAAGAAATACGATCAGTTATGCTAAATAGCAAAGACATGGCTAAAAGTTTCTGGGTTGAAGTTGCCAATACCGACTGCTACATAATTAATAGGGTGTATCTAAGAGCAGGATTAAATAAAACTCCATATGAGTTGTGTTATGGGAAGCAACCTAGTGTGAAATACTTTCGTGTCTTCGGTAACAAATATTATATTCTTAAAAACAGAGCAACTAGGTAAGTTTGACTCTAAAAGTGACGACGACATTTTCCTCGGATATTCCCTAAACAGTTGTGCATATAGAGTGTATAATTTAAGAACTCTTACTATACAAGAATCTGTCAATGTAGTTGTTGATGACCAACCACATGATGAAAATAGTCCTTCAACCGATGTAGAGGATAATGTAGATTCATGCATAATAGGTAAATCTAATAACAAATCCATCTCCCCTAATGACCCTCAATCATTGAACAACACTCCATTTATTAAGGATCATCCTCTCAATTAAATCATTAGAGATCCTAATGATGGTGTGAAAACCCGACGTCAACTCGAGGGTATTAATAGTCATCTTTGCTTCACCTCAAAGATTGAGCCCAAAAATGTTATAAAAGCTCTCTAAGATGAATAATGGATTGCAACTATGCAAGATGAGCTATAACAATTTATGAGAAATGAGGTATGACAACTAGTCCCCAGACCACTTGATACAAATATCATCGGAACCAAATGGATCTTCAAGAATAAATCCGATGAATCTGGGAATGTGGTAAGAAATAAGGTAAGACTTGTGGCGCAAGAATATTCACAAATAGAGGGCATCAATTTTGATGAAACTTTAGCCCCAGTAGTGCATCTTGAGTTCATAAGGATTCTCATGTCTATTGCTTGTGCTCTACGATTCAAATTGTTTCAAATGGATGTGAAAAGCGCTTTTCTAAATAGTGTACTTGAGGAAGAAGTATATGTTGAACAACTGAAGGGATTCTTAAATCCTAAGTACCCTCATCATGTATATCGATTGAGCAAAGTGCTTTATGGTCTTAAACAGGCACCCCGTGCATGGTATGAGCATCCGATGTAATTTTCGCTAGACCACCATTTTTGTCGGGGAGGTGTTGATAAAACACTATTTACGTAGAAGACAAAGAACTCCTTACTCATTGCCCAGATTTATGTGGATGATATAGTCTTTGGATCGATTGTGAAGATGTTGCTCATAATTTTGCTAACTTGATGAAATCCAAATTTGAAATGAGCATGGTTAGTGAGCTGAATTTCTTTTTGGGTCTACAAGTGAAGCAAATGCACAATGGGATGTTTGTATGTCAGTCCAAATATGCAAAAGATCTAGTCAAAAGATTTGGACTTGAATCTGGACGTACTCATCATACTCCTATGAGCACCACATTCAAACTTTCCAAAGATGTAAATGGCAAGAGTGTGGATCAACACTTGTATCACAGCATGATAGGTAGCTTACTATACCTAACCGCAAGTCGGTCAGATATAGCTTTTAGTGTTGGTGCATGTGCACGGTTTCAGGCCAATCCTAAAGAGTCTCATCTATCTGTGGTTAAATGGATTATCAAGTATGTGGCTGGAACTACCATCTTCGGTTTATGGTACCCATTCGATATATCCACTATCATTGCCGGGTATTCTGATGCGGATTGGGCTGGAAATATAGACGATCACAAATCAACTAGTGGTGGATGTTTTTATATCGGCAATTGTCTTGTATCATGGCAAAGCAAAAAAGTAAAACTCCATATCTTTGTCCACTGTTGAGGCCGAATACAAAGCAGCCGGTAGTTGTTGCGCACAACTTCTTTGGATGAAACAAATGTTGCGGGATTATGGGATTGAATAATCCACAATGACACTTTTCTATGATAACACAAGTGCCATTAATATTTCCAAAAATCCAGTCCAACATTCAAGAACAAAGCACATTGATATTTGACACCATTTTATAAGAGAACTTGTCGAAGACAAAATTATTATATTGGATCATGTGCCTACCGAGCACCAACTTGCCGATATCTTAACAAAACCTCTGGATGCTAATACATTTGGAGATCTCCAAGAATCCATTGGAATATGTGCAATATAATATCATCTGTGATCTATGAGCATCTAATGCTAGATCTGAGGATTTTCAGGCCTCTAAAAATCTCTTTTTGAACATAAACATAGGATATGTTTATAATCTTGGTGGTTAGTTGTTTTATACAAATTTTGATGAGAATACGGAGCCAATAAGCATAACCTTATACACATTCTCTTTATCTAGTTGGATCAAGCGACCAACTCTAAAGAACAACGGTTCGATGACATCAAACATACTTCGATGTCATCAAGGTATATGAGGAATCTTAAGCATCAAACACGGCTTCGATGTCAATGAACAATTTGTCGATGTCATCAAAATTTGAACTTCAATGACATCGAAGATCCCCAACTTATAAAAGTTTGGGAGAGCGCGAAAACCTCATTTTTTTTGGCATTTCTATTCGTCTTCCTCACTCGCTACGGTTGGGATATCATGAGGCCTATCTTGTGCTCAACTCTGCTTTAATCTTGGTAAATCCACCATCTCTTCATCTCATTCTCATTAATAGGTTGAGTGTTGGGTGTTCTACCTCCTAGGATTCCTATTATTTAGTACAAAGATTCCTGTCTTATTTTCTTCATGGCTAAAGATAAGGGTCCGGCTCCAATACATGGTGAGTCATCCAAAGGAAAGAAAACCAAGAGACACATACCTATCTCCATTTCATCTCCTTCATCTGACTCATCTTCGGACATAGAACCTGTGATTGAGCGGATTGTCCTTAATACATGTATTAAACCCTTTAGGGTTGATCATCTTTTAGAATGGAATGAATAGTACAATATTGTTAATCTGGGAGGCGAGTTTCAGTATGACATCATACATCAGTTTCTACACTCCTGTCACACAGTTAATCATGATCCCCCATCCATCAGCATCTAATTCATGAACCAAACCAAGCTTGTCACTCCTGTGCTATTAGGTCATCTCTTGGGTCTGGAAGTTACTCATATCCTAGTGACTGAATGCAATCTGAACACGTTGGGAGTTTGGGGAGAAGTAACTCGATCTCTGTGCAATGCCTCGATGATACCCAGGAATACACAAAACATTCTCCATGCTAAGTATCTAGACCCCACATTCAAAATACTTCACAACATCGTTAGTATAAATGTCCATCCTTGTGAGGTTACTGGCAATGAGCTCTCTCCCTATGTACTCAGCATTCTATATGATGCTCATCAAGGGATTCAAGTGTGTCTACCTACTTTTCTTCTACAGCAGTTAATCTGTGTTGTCGAAGGAGAGCATCTTGCAACACTTTCATTTCTGTGTCTTATGTCCAAGATCTTCAGGTTTGTTGGACTGCCACCTTCGTCTAATTTCCAGTACCCATGTGCTTAGTTCAATCACGAAACCATATGTAGTTTAAATGTGACTGGTAACGTATATCCCGCTAGTCCACTTGGTCAGCCCTCAGGCAAAGGAAAGGCTCAGCACAATCCGATCCTAACTCCCAGAGACTCCACTCATACTCCTGTACCTATGTACAGTCCAGCTTCTGTCAACACACGCAAGATTTTTCGATAGAATGATCACACCAGACATCTTCTCAACAGTCAATCAGATATGGCGAATCAACTTGGACAATGTGAAACCCTACTCTCTGAAATTGAGCAGATGGTGACAGCCTTGCAACATACAACATAGCAAATCCTTGATGCATTAACCTATCGTCGTGCTAATGCAAGCTCTCCTGCTCCATAGAAGATCTTCTTTCCATTACATACATATGATGATTGATTGATGCTTAGGGCTTGGATATCTTTTTGGATGCCCTAAGTATATATGCGTGTATGTGATTACACTGACATGGATAGGCTAACCTCTTTCTGTTCTTGCCCATGGAAGGGCTAAATGTTTTAGAATATTTTTGTTTGGTTGGTTATGCCTGTGGATGAGCTGGATATTTTTTTTTTGGAATGCTTTGATGATTAAATGATGAATGTCTGCCAAACTAGGGTAGTAGTTGTTTTTTTTGTCTTACTTATATGTCTGAATTCCTACATATCTTATCTGACTTTGATGATATTTAATCAATGCATATCTATCTCATTCACCATGGAATGATGCATTCCTATTCCTCCTATTTATTGATTCTCCTCTTTATAAGTGCAACTTCAGTCATACTATATGTTATTGCTATACACTGGACCCCCCTTTGCCAATCACTGACAAAAAGGGGGAGAACAATCCCACCATGTAAACTCTGTGGTTGTATGTTTAAGGACATGGTGATACAGGATGATAAGAGGAGTAGGAGTAAGTTAATAGGGGGAGCAGCTGCAAGTTGATAGGAGGAGCAGCTGCAAGTTGACAGGGGGAGCAGCTACAAGAAAAGACATTATGGTTGTGTGTGTTAGCTAGAATCTTTGTAAATTTGTGTAAAGTTGATGTACACACAATTTAGGTTGTTGTTATAAGGTTTCGTCACGTAATTGACAAAGGGGGAGATTGAAAGTGCCTTTATTTGTCAATTAGCATGATGGTTGAGTCAGTAAGTCAAGTGAGCCCCATGTGAAGAAAATTCAAGATGTTGTCTCAACTAGATGTGTGATTCAGGAATGTCAAAGACAAATTAAACCTCACATTCCATGTCCAAAACCTCCAGGTATATAATTCCCTTTTTAAAAAAATCGTAGAACAACAAAGGAATTAAATACTTGAAAACTTGGTGCAAATAGTTAAATTTCTAAGTTTTATACATGTCACTTCGAGCCATCGAGCGTGGGTCGATGACATCGAACACTTGTGTTCAATGACATCAAACATGGCTCGATGACATTGAAAAGTGATGCTCATATGTCCAGCAACCACGTATATATTTGGACTGAAAATTCAATTCATCGAACATACCTTCGATGACATCGAACACGTGTATTCGATGACATCAATGGTGATTCGATGACTCGAAGAACTTAGAGTTTTTGTCCAGCAAGCTTCAAAGGAAAATCTTCTGGAAAATTTGAGGAATCGAACTAGATTCAATGTCATTGAGATTCAAACTTCGATGACATCGAACAAGGTTCAATGATATCGAAAAAGGCCAAGAAAATGTCCAACGTGCTTCAAAGGTAAATCTTCTACAAAGATCGAGGAATCGAACTAGATTCTATGACATCGAGATTCAAACCTCGATGACATCAAATTAGGACACGAAATTGTCTAGCAAGCTTTGAAGAAAAATCACATATAAATTCGAGGAATCGAACTACATTCAATGACATCGAAATTCAAATTTTGATGACATGGAATCAAGTTCAATGACATCGAACACAATCACCTTCTGACAATTATATTACCTTTGGACATTTTGTCTTTATAAATAGAAGCTCGGTTCTAGTGCTTGTATTGAGAAAAAGAGAGAGTTCAAAGGGGGTAACTTCTTACCTGCCATCTTTAATCCTTCTTCTCATAGAAGTTCATTCGCCAACCCTTTCTTATTCATTGAATACTCAATAGATTGGATTAGAGAATGAACTTCACCATTCAAGGATCTTCCAGCAACTACTTAATGGCAAATCATTGAGCTGGAGAATCTCTTGAATGCACAACCTGGAATTACTCTCTCTTAAAAGGTCCATAGTTAATAGAGTAGATTCCACCAAACACCTTGACCCAATCCTAGCTATTATTAGAGCATTTATAAGTGTTGCGGTTCAAGGGAGCTGAAGAATTTCCATCATTAAGGGAGATAGTCTTCATCGTGTGTTAAACGGTGCTCACCTACTTACAGGTAAGTGTTTAAGAGTCCAAAGAATCTGGAGATCCTTTCTTGTGTAGAATTGATGTTCAGGTCGTGTTGTCATAAACCTACTAAGACCTTTTACAAGCCTCCGACGAGAGAATACGTATAGTGTCCTTGTGTAGGACCTATTGTACCTTGTATAGGCATTTATTGTATGCCCTGTGTAGACATGATTAGTTGTCTTGTGTAGACACTTTTGGTTGTCTTGTGTAGACACATTTGAGTGCCTTATGTAGGCACTGATTGCCTTGTATAGGCATGTGTGGTTGCCATGTGTAGGCTTCCTTAGGAACCTTTTGTAGGTCCTAATGTCAACCTTGTGTAGGTTGTAATGGTTTAAGGGCCTCATAATATGGGCCTTATACAAATCAAGGTGGGCCTCAACAAGGACCACCAATTCATGAAGATGGGCCTCCACAATGGGCCTTAAATTATCTCCAAAACGGTTAGATAGTCGAATGAAACACATGCATCCTGATGGAGCCCACACTAATGGAGGGTGTGGTTTACAATACTTACATAAGTGGGGCCCACCATAATGCTTATTTTCCACCCAGCCTAAGGCCCAACATAATGTTTATTTTCCACCCAACTTAGGGCCCAGCATAATGTTTATTTTCCACCCAACAAAATGTTTATTTTCCACCCAACTGTTCATAAAACCACGTGGACCAAGGTAGGGCCCACTGTAATATTTATTTGCTACCCAACCGTTCAAAGGGTCACATGGACCTGGGGTAGGGCCCACTGGACTGGGGCCCACTACAATGTTTACTCTCCACCCAAGCTGTTTACATGGCCAGGGGAGCCCACGGTGATGTATATTTATATATTTTATTATTATTATTATTATTATTATTATTATATTCACGTGGACAGGGAGTCCACTGGAAGGTGGTCCCCAAATCCAGTCCACTCATTATGTGTGTCCCACTGGACTGATGGTTTAGACCAAGATTCAGCCGCATCCAAATTACAGGTAGGCTCCACAAGTGATTTCATATGTTTTTGGCATGTCTTCTCATGATTTTAGATGGTGTGGCCCACCTGAGTTCCGTTTACTACTGATTTTTGGGGTGGACGGCTGGTCCATGAGGACCCAGCAAATGCACGGTGTGGATGGTCGAAACGCATCAAAGTGGGGCCCACAGCTGGGGCGCAGGCGCTGCCAGCGCCTGCTGTCAGTAGCAGCAGCAGCAGTGCTGCTGCGAGTTTTTTTTTTTTTTGAAAAACATGGTTTTTCTGCGGTTTTTCATAGACTGGGCCCGCATCCGCAAGATCCACTCCAGCCATGGGTCCCTGTGGCTTGATATAAGCCCATAGAGTCCAATATTGGGCTATTTTTGATATACAGGAGCATCAGGGAGTAAACTGAAGGTAGGAACACTGTTTCCTATGGTATGGCCCGCTTGATTTTCCGATTGGTCCCAAATTTTAGCTCAATGGTTAAAATGATCTGGGCAACGGGATAGACGGCTTGGATTATATGTATACATCAAGATGGGGCCTGCATGAGTGGCCCACCATTTTGGCTAGCTCGTTAGTACCTCCCATGACAGTTTACACTTCCCTGTTTGCCAACGTCCAACGTCCAGGGACACTGGACGGCATGCATAAACACATTATCGTGGTGGGTCCCACGTGGACTTGGCCCACCAACATATATGTATATACATATACATATAATATATATTTTATAATATATATATATAATACATATTATATTATATATATATTATATAAAATATAACATGTATATAAACAAAAAGAAATGCCTTGGGCCCATCCAAACAGTGGATGGTGTGGATCATCACCTGCAATAGAGTGGACCACACCGTCTGATGTAGATGGACGGGGTAGATGTAACACATATTGGTGGGATCCACACCATCACAACGAAAGAGAGAGAAAAATACGGTGAGATAGAGAGGAGGGACCCCGCCACTATGGGCCCTCCATTGATACAACACATACATCAAAATGGGTCCCACAATAAGTGGGCCCTAAAGATCAAGATTTAACGGTGGATCACCCACCTTATCTTCCTTCTTCTTAGTCCCTTAGACTCCAATGCTCCTTAGCTTCAACTTTGATGGAGGTTGATGGGGTTTAGATGGTTGAGATGGAAGATGAGAAGGTGGACCACACTTGGGAGGGAGAGGAAAGCTTGGACGTTTGAGAGGCTTGAGTTGCTTGGAGATTTGAGAAATGAGAGAGAGAGAGAGGTGATATGGATGGGTGAGGTGTGATGGGTGATGGGTTGGGTTGAAAATTTTGTAAAGGTGGTATGGTTGTGGTTGAAATTTGGAAAAAGAGGAGTGGTGAGGTGGAAAGAGGGTAGACTTTTAAAAAAGGAGGGAATGGGTTGTTGTACTTGAGGTAAGGCTTGCATTGATGGTTGATTGATGGGACTAATTGTAGAGATTCCCTCAAAATCCGCAACGCGCGGTGTTTCTTCGGAATAAACGCAGATCGGCATCTTCTTGCCTGGGTATTGGTTTGGTGCGCAAGTCACGGCGTTGGAACCGCGGCGACGACACGGTCGCTATGATACAACTTTCGGATCAAGCCAACGCTGGTGTGCGGGACCTGGCTTAGGATCGCCCGCAAACGTCGGATATGGTGCAAAGGTTGCCGAAATTTGACCGGAAGGACCACGGAAGCCAACGGAATGATACAGACTTGGACACGGGTCTTACAATCTCATTCTCATGCTCTGATACTAACTGTAATGCCCTAAATTTTCACGGCCAGAGTTCATACTCATGCCCGAGAAAACTGGGTGTTCATAATGTATAAACCTAGATGCTTTTGACAATCGCACCCTATTTTTTTCATTTGGATCACATCCAGATACATTCATGAAGGTACCATTCACGAGAATAAAATCAATTGTATTGATTATATTTCATTAAAGTAAAAAGAATAATCAAATGCCTTCTCAATGGAAGCTTATTACATTTATCGACTTCGTAGCAGAAGTATAAAACTAAATCATAAATTGTCTTCTTATTCTTTCAACATTATCTTCCTTAAGGAGATTATTCACTAGGTCTTCAATCTGTACGTCACCTGCATAATCTGTACAGTTGGGAGAGGGTCAATGCCCTACTCATAGGGATGGTTATCCTTTAAGATTAACAATAATTCAAAAGATTCATAAGAGTGATGTATGGGTTCTGATACGTCACGTACTCCACCACTACGAGAGATAATAGTATGCACAGACAATCTACATGGATGCATGCCTAGCAAAGTGTGTGCAACTCATCATACATAGTAATCACTATCACAATGTGAAAGATTGTTCATAATATCCGGCTCGACCCGCACTCTCACTATACGGATATTCGCTGCCGTGTCCAACATTAACGTGGCTTTATGCGAACATCTTAAGGAGACACAACGACGCAATTGGGGGATTTACATAACACGATATGTTCATGGAACGACTATTTGCGACATCCAATCCCGAGAAGTAATGTAACATGCATGGCGATTTACTTATATTAATTGTGTACCATGCCAACCAACCCACGGAATTACATGTCAAACAAGAGAGCAGCTACCCGAATGCATTACGTCTACAATAAATAATTGATCCACTAGTTGTGATACATTTAACACATCACTTGTAGTGATGTGGGAATGTAAACTAAATCGTGATTCCCAAGAGGGTAAATAATGATGATAATAAATCAAGTGAAAGGATAACTCTCAGTAATATGTGAACATGAAAAGGCAGGATAATAATCATCAATTAAATCAAACTAAGCTTAAAGGATAAAAACCCTCACCTTTGGTTGTCTGTCTGCCTACTACCAAGGTTATATGTTCAGGAGGGCACTTTAGGATTAAATCTTGTCCTAATTCACAAGGCCTGAAAGATTAAGATTAAAGCTTGATTTATAATATGGTTAGATCTAATTTAGTTTGGTGAATTTGAGAGGAGACCTAAATTAAAATTCTGGTTATATATATATATATATATATATATATATATATATATATATATATATAAGTTCTTGGAGTGTTATTCCACTGAGTCGACTCAATTCGTCTCGGTGGAATTCTCCACCTCTATTACTGGGAAAGGGGAAGAAAATATTCAAAAGGTAAGGAAAAAGGAAGATGATGGAACAATAATGAAAATTCAGACCTGAACCAAACTCGGGGCAACACTTCCGCAAGTGTCAACTGAGTTAACTTGGTTTGACTCGACCACCGCATGAATTCTCCCTTTCCTTCTCTTTCCTTTTCTTTTCTTTCTTTCCCTTTCTTTCTTTCTTTCTTTCTCCCTCTCTTTATCTTTCTCTTTCTCTATCTCTTTCTTTTCTTTTTCTTTCCTTCTTTGTTTTTCTTTTCTTTCTGCTATGTCCAACAGAGAGCTAGATGTTACTCTCTCTTTCTTACCTTTAACATGAGTTTCCTCGGTGAGGAGTTGAGCTTTTATAGGCCTTCTTGTTTCCACACCCTTCTAGCATAGAAGAAACGCTGATATGTGTAAGATCAATCATTCATATGGGCAACATCGGGTCGTGTCACGCCCCAAACCCAGAAATCGGATTCACAAGAATTTCGATCGCCGAATTCGGCGCTGACAGCTTCCGTAGTACCCCATTCTCGGCTCCCAGCGCCCATATGTCAGGTTCCGATCCTGGGATCCTACAAGGAGGACTTTCCAATGTACATTTATCTCGTAAGAAGTAAACCATAAGTTTACCTAAATCACAAAAGCAACATCATCATCACATATCCACTAATAGAAACTTTCAATACAATGCAGAAAGGGAAATACATATGTCAAAATAAAAATCAAAGCTCCAGAAGTCCGCTGCATGCTCCCAAGCTCAACGATGCTGCAACCTAACATCACCTGCACGCATCTATCATGCATAAGCATATAAAAAGCTTAGAGGGTTATGTAAGTGTGTGAGCAGTATATGCATGCTCAAAATGTAATATCAGAAAAAAGGAGATACTGATAAGTCCACAAACCATACAATAACAAAGTAAGCAATACAAATTAGCTATATAAATGAGGAGCCATAGAGAACCAAATATCAGATGTCGAGGATGCAATACAATATACACTTCCTGATGAGTTCACGAATACCGTCAGCCGTATCTATACCATATAAATGCGGAAGCACAGTAACCCAAAATGCCATATACAGCGGATGTAATGCAATATGCGGTGCAAATGGAATGACTATGCTGGAGTGTGAAGTCGGGATGATAGTACGTAGTATCGTAGGCTATGGGGTCCATCACAAGGGACTTCTATCCAAACTAGTCCCATACCTAAATTTGGATAGTCAGACTCAATGTGGTAAACTCCAAATCTCAAGTTAGTCGCGCGCCCCAACCAAAATCTTTGTCATTGCGAAGGTACACATAACAAATAGTTGCGCACTATTAGCCCGAGTAGATAGTGAATGAATGAGTGAATGAGTATGCAACTCCTGCCCAATAAGTCCACATATCGGTACTGTTTCTCTCTAAGATCATCATCGGGTTCTAGTACACTCTACATGCAAATCGCCGCCCAATGATGCGTGACCATGCAAATGGAAGAGACCTCACCATCCGCCTGGACAGTAATCAACCAATATCTACCCAACACATCGATAGCGGACCCATTCACGAGCTGGTCAAACTCAGCCTAGTTATGCCCCCACCCTCGGGCAGGTAAGGTCACACCCCCTCCCAACTGACCACGATACAATGGGAGACGCAGCCTCCTAATATTCGGCCCTCACGCGCTCATATATATCCGCTCGGTCTCGACGTTGGGGCTTCTCCTGACCACGGAGGTTTAGGAATTTTCACCCAGGGACATCTATGGTGCCCGTATGCTAGAACAAATTTTCGGTGTCCCATCTGACCATCCACGATATGCCTGTGGAGGCTACGGCCCTGATGTTGCTAGGGCACATAATGTAAGATGCATGAGTCATACAATCCAGTCATGCATCAATCCTGCGTATACCGTGCTCTCATGTGAGACAATCTCCATCTGTTAAGGAGTCTCATAACAACCCACCAAATGACAAATGCAATGGTCAACCACATCTCATAACAAACATGCAGATGATGCGTATGGGCATGTATTATGATGGTATACTGTTACATACTCATAACCGGTATCAATAACTGACATCGACAATCAACCTCGATAATGTGGACATTTAACCAACATTGCCCCCAAGGAATAGCCCACATAGAGCCTAACATATAGTAGGCCCATGGCCTCACACAAGGGCCAAATATACAACACCATGGGCCTCACTTAAGAGCTTAATACACATCACAATAGGCCTTTCCCATGGGCCTATCATATATTACAATGGGATCTATCACCTGGCCCTCAATGCATTACAATGGGCCTCACAACATAGGCCTCATATAATCACATTGGGCCTTAAACACGAGCTAAATAAACATCACAACGGGCCTCAAATATGAGCTACATATACATCACATTGGGCCTCAACAATCGGCCTTGATAATCAAAATTGACAATTGGCCACAACAATCGGAATCGATCAATAATCGGCCTCGACGATCAGAATTGGTAATCGGCCACAACAATCGGAATCAATCGATAATCGGCCTTGATAATCGGAACCTGCAATCAGCCACAACAATTGGAATCAATTGATAATTAGCCTCGATAATCTGAATCAGCAATTGGCCATGACAATCAGACTCAATAATCGGCCTCGATGATCGGAATCGGCAATAGACCACAACAATCGGAATCAATCAATAATCAGCCTCGATGATCGGAACCTACAATCGGCCACAACAATTAGAATCAATCAATAATTGGTCTTAATAATCGGAATCGGCAATCAGCCATGACAATCGAAATAGACAATCGGTCACGATAATCAGCCTCGATCGCTAATCGGCAATCGGCCATGATAATCGGAATTGATCGATAATCGGCCTCGATGATCGGAATCGGCAATCGGCCATGACAATCGGAATCGATCAATAATCAGCCTCCATGATCAGAATTGGTAATTGGCCACAACAATCAAAGTTGATCAATAATCAGCCTCAGTGATCGGAACCTACAATCGACCACAACAATCGGAATCAATCGATAATTGGCCTCGATAATCAAAATCAGCAATTGGCTATGACAATCAAAATCGGTAATCGATCACGATAATCAGCCTCGATTGCTAATCGATAATCGGCCATGACAATCGGAATTGATCGATTATCGGCCTCGATGATCGAAATCGGCAATCGGCCATGACAATCTGAATCAATCAATAATTGGCATCGATGATCGGAATCGATAATCGGCCACAACAATTAGAATCGATCAATAATCGGCCTCGATAATCAGAACCTGCAATTGGCTACAACAATCGAAATCGATCGATAATCGGCCTCGATAATCAAAATCGACAATCGGCCATGATAATCGGAATCGGTAATCAGTCACGATAATCAGCCTCGATCTCTAATCGACAACTGGCCACAACAATCGGCCACGACAATCGGAATCGATCAATAATCAGCCTCGATGATCGAAATTGGCAATCGGCCATGACAGTCAAAATCGATCAATAATCGGCCTTGATGATTGGAATCGGCAATCAGCCACAACAATCAGAATCGATCAATAATCGGCCTCGGTGATCGGAACCTCCAATCGGTCACAACAATTGGAATCGATCAATAAGCAGCCTCGATAATCAGAATCGGCAATCGGCCATGACAATCGGAATCGGCATCGGTGACGATAATCAGCCTCAATCGCTAATCGACAATCGGCCACGACAATCAGAATCGATTGATAATCGACCTCGATGATTAGAATCGGCAATCGGCCACAAAATCGACCTCGACAATCGGCACTGATGAGAATGGGCCTAACAAGGCCCAAGGGAAGGTTATAATGTGGACTTTAAACCATCATTGGCCATCAATGTGGACATTTAACCAACATTGTGCCCAAGGAGTGGTCCACATAGAGTCATACATATAGTGGGCCCATGGCCCTACACAAGGGCCTAATATACATCGCCATGGGCCTCACTCATGGGCCACATATGGATCACATTGGGCCACACCCATGGGCCTCGAATACATCACAATGGGCCTCGCCCATGGGCCTTGAATACATCATATGGGCCTCATACATATCAAGTGGGCTACATCAATGGGCCGCACTAATAGGCCTCATACACATTAAGTGGGCTACATCAATGGGCCACATTTAATGGGCCTCATATATATTGAGTTAGCCAAATCACATGGGCCGCTCCAGTAGGCCTCATATACATCAAGTGGACTGCCTCCACAGGCCACACCAATGGGCCGTATCACATGGGCTATATATATATTAAGGTGGGCCTTAACCAGACCTCATATATCACATCGGGCCTAATAGAATGGGCCGAATGAATGGACTGAATTAAATGGGCCAAGTCGAATGAGCCGAATCAAATGGGCCAATTCAAATGGGCCAAGTTGAATTCATCTATTTTTTTAGAAATCAATGTAGGGTATTATAAAAATGAACCATATCAAAATATCAACTGGACCATATAACAACTAGCAGTGGAGATAATGATTTCCACCGTTAAATAAATCACACGGCCCACCACAGAAAATCGTGAGAGCACCCACACCCACCGTTAAAACATTTATAGGACCTACTGTTATGTATTTGGAGATCCGACCTATTCATAAGTTAACATGGAGATAGATGGAGTGAAAGCAAAACGTCAGCTTGATCGGAACTACCTTGGCCCTTAAGAAGTTTTGAATGGTGGATGTCACTGTCCCCACTATTTTCAATGGTGGGGTCTGCTTGAACTATAGATCTGACTCATTCTTAGTCTCAAGCCTTAAAATTATCTTTCAAAATTGTTGAATGGTTTAGATGTAACACAAGCATCATGGTGGTTCCCACATGTCTAGTTTCTAGATAGTATAGACAGGCCCATCGATCATGGCTAGCCCCACATCATAGATGAAACACATATATCACAGTGGCCCTACATGGATAGACGGTGAGATTTAACGCATCCCTCATGATCCAGACCCATAGAACTTATGACGTCATGCAGTGGGACCCGCTGTTGAACGGTTTTGATATAAATACATCAAAGTGCGTCCAGCACATCCCACATGCTGAACAGTGCACACACAGCAGGTGGGGCCCATGCTGCCAAAACAGACGGACAACATGGATAAAGCGTACATCACGGTGGTGCCCCACATCCACCATCCAGATGATGGACGTTCTGGATGACTTTCCAAGGGACGGTGTAAAAAAATAAATAAAACACCTACATCTGGCTAGACCCACAAGGCTACTGATGTCTCGGCAGTGGGCCCACCATCCAGAAAATGGATGGACGGCTGGGATGAATTACATATGGTCAAGGTGGTTCCCACGCTGCATGAATGCACACACGTGCAGGGTGGGCAGCACCAATAAAACACTTACATTACGGTGATTCCACCATCCAGGAAAACCTCTGGACAGTGAAACATAAAAATCACGGTGGATCCCACGTGGTGGGCCACCCTCCTATTATAACATAATAATATTATATTATATAATACATAAGGTGGGTCTCACGTGGTGGGCCACCCTCCTTATATTATAAAATAATAATATTATATTATACTGTATATATATATATATTTAAAACAATTCAGCCCAGCATCCAGCATCCTGGACGGACGAGCTGGATGCAAGGCACATGCATGGTGGGTCCGCTGGACCATGGAAAAATAAATGGACGGTCTGGATACAATATATATCAAGGTGGGCCCCACCTGCCCACTTCCTGCCCAGTACGGGCGGACAGATTGGACAGCAAATACACCACGGTGGCCCTTGCAAGGATGGTGCAGATGAAACCCATACAGCATGGTGGGCTCCACATCCCCAAACAGATGGACAGTGGATGTAAAATACTTACATCAAGGTGGGTCCCACCTACCATACGTGTCACACATGTGAGGCAAGCCCCAAGTCAAAAACAATTGGACTGAATGTAAAAAAATACATACATCAAAGAGGACCTGCACGCTGCAGGTGGGTGAATCCCACTGTCCCATTGTTGGACGGTGGGGATAATACACATATCACACAAGGTGGGCCCCACACACTGCCATGGTGGGGTCCACACTTATTCAACAGGTACATCAAGGTGGGACCAGCACATATGGATGGCTGGGCCAAAACACATGCATTAGGGTGGTTCCCACATGTCCAGTTTCTAGACGGTATAGACAGGCCCATCCATCATGGCTGGCCCCACAGCATAGATGAAACACATGCATCATTGGTGGGCCACACATCGAGAGAGAGAGAGAGAGAGAGAGAGAGAAACAGATGGAGGGGCCCCACCACTATGGGCCCCTCTATACATTGCATTCATCAAAATGGGTCCCACTACAAGTGGGCCCTCAAATCATCAAAATCAAATCACAAATCACCCACCTAAGATCTTCTCCTCCCTCTTTCACCACTGCATATTGGAGCTCCAATGGATGGACTTCAATGGTTGAGATTGATTTTAGAGGGTGGATTGGATGGTTAGAAGGTGGGCCACACCTAGCTCTTTCTCATGGAGAGCTTGGACGTCCACCTCCCATGGTTACTTGGAGAATGAGTTTGAAATGAAAGAGAGAGAGAGAGAGAGAGGATGGGATGTGAGAGAGAGGGAGCTGGGTGTGATGGTTGTGAGTGAGTGATGGAGTGATGGGTGCACTTGACTAGGTATGGGTGGAGAGAGAGAGAGAGAGAGAGAGTTGACTTAGGGTTGCTTGTACTTGACATGTGAAGTGATTGATGTGTACTTGATTGATGTGATTGATGGGACATTCTTTGGGTTTAAAATGCGCGACATTTTTCCTCAAACTGAATGCGGGCCCACATCTTCTAGCTCGAGTATCGAATCATTGTACAAGTCACGGCGTTGGAACCACGGCGATGGCACAGTCGCTAGGGTACAAGTTTCGGGTCGAGCCGACTTTAGTATGTAAGACTTGGCTTAGGATTGCTCGCAAACATCGGATACAGGTCAAGAGTTGCCGGAATTTGACCAGGAGGACCACGAAAGTCTACGGAACGGTACGGACTAGGATACGGGTCTTACAGGTCGACTATCTAAAAGAAAGGATTTCAATTTATTGGCAGTTGAAATTCCTAGGTCTCTTCCCATCCTTCTTAGGAAGGCTGAATCGATTTTGGGTGGGCCATCCTTCGGTTGGTTCAGATCTCTTCAAGGTGCAGCATCATGTGAGTTAGAATCAACCGTTGAACGATGAAGGTGACTCTGGTTTTAATGGTGAGTTGGTCGTGAGGATTTATTTCTTCCAGCTGGCACCACTGGAAGGCGCGGATGAGTCTCAAGGAATTGTGGGTCCCATAAATTAAATGCACCAGATCCTTTAGATGGTGGTTTACAAAGAATCATGTTGTAGGTAATTTCTACAATTACATAGATGACCAAACGATTCAGTTATTTCTAGCAAGGTGGAGTCCTTCCAATCTTACTAAAGTTCCTTATTGGAGTTGGAATACACTCCATTAGACTTTGGATGGTTCAGATCCGCTTTGGATTCCCAAAACGGGGAGTTCTTTTAGGAGAATTTTGTTGGGGGCCTTTACACAAAACCTTAGAGATTTTTACGTGGAAAGCCCTCAAAGAGGTAAAAACCACAGGTCTTAATCTAGAGCAACAATCCACTATGAAGTAAAACATTACAAACGATCACAAGCACACACCTCTTGGATCAAACATTTTTCAGTCACGCAGGAGTAGATAAACAATAAGAGAATAAAGAAAAATAGAGAGATCTCACTGATTTGAGGATGTATAAGCACTGAGATGTCAAGTGCATAGTAGATCACCTCTATGAGCAGAACCTCCATTCCACAAGCTTCCTCTCTCTCTCACACACCTTTAATAGCCCTAAACCCTTTAGCAAACCCTTATAAAGCTTTAGGAAACTCTCTTGCATACCCTAGAACAACCCTTGGGACCCCTATTTATTGTTTAGGAAACTCCTTTCCACACCTCTGTGAAAACCGCCTCAAATTTACACAGTTCGCACAAAATCTGGACATGAATCAGCATAACCTCGATTGGTCGAGCAAAGTCCTCGACCAGTTGAGCGTACCCTCGACTGGTTGAGTAGACTCCTCGACTGGTTGAGCGGCACGGAAGATTTAACACAATTGGTTGCTGGACTTTGAGTCGAGCACCACTCGACTGGTCGAGTCTTAGGAGAAAAATCTCCATCAAATCTCCCCCTTTTCAACTGAGGAGGAATTCACATTCTTCAAGCTAGTCCAGTTTCTACAAACCTCAAACTTATCCTTGAGCAAAGCCTTGGTCATCATGTCTGACCCATTATCGTCCGTGTAGACCTTTTCAAGTTGTAACACCTTCTATTCTAAAGTATCCCTGATCCAGTGATACCGAATCTCTATGTGCTTCAACTTGGTATACTGACTTGGATTCTTGCTCAAGTGTATAGCACTTTCACTATCGCAATAGACCACGTGCTACTCCTACTTCAGGCTAAGTTCTTGTAGAAACCTCTTCATCTAAAACATCTCTTTACATGCCTCTGTGACTGCAATGTACTTGCGACATCAGGGCCGTGGCCTCCACAGGCATGTCGTGGATGGCTAGATGGGATACCAAAAATGTTTGTTTCAAGCATCTGGGCACTTTGGATGTCCATGAGTGAAAGTCCCTAAACCTCCGAGGACAAGAGACACCCCAACATCTAGGCTGAGTGGATACATGAGTGCCCAAATGCCGAATACCAGTAAGCCACATCTCCCATTGTGTCGTGGTCGATTGGGAGGGGGTGTGGCCTTATCCGCTCGAGTGAGGGGGCTGTAATCTAGGCTGAGTATGACCAGCTCGTAAATGGGTCCGCTACCGACGAGCCGGGTAGGTATTGGCAGACTGCTGGCTAGGTGGATAGTGAGGTCTTTTTCACTCGCTGGTTATTCGGCTTGGGAGGTAGTAGCCATTGTGGAGTGTAATAGATCCCGGTGATGATCCTAGAGAGGAACCGTACTGATATGTGGACTTATTGAGTAGGAATTGCATACTCATTTATTCATTCATTCACTATCCACTTAGGCTGGTAGTGCGCAACTATTTGTTACATGTACCTTCACATGGCCAGGATTTTGGTTAGGAGCGCGACTAACCTGAGATCAGGAGTTTACCACATTGAGTCTGACTATCCAAATTTAGGTATGAGACTAGTTTGGATAAAAGTCCCTTGTGGTGGACCCCGTAGCCTGTGATACTATCATCCCGACTTCACACTCAAACTTGGTCATTTCATTCGCATCACATATTGCATTACATCCGCAGCATATGGCATTTTAGGTTACTATGTTTCTACACTTATATGGCCTAGACGGACTTAGCAGGATTTACATATTACATTGCATCATTAGGCATCTAATATTTAGTTCTCTATGATTCTGCATTTGTGTAGCCGATCTGCATTGCATACTCTGATATCGTATGATTCATGATCTTGTCAGTATTTTCGCTTACTCTGATATCGTATGATTCATGATCTTGCCTGTATTTCTAATATTGTATGATTATGGCATTGTATTGGATACTTGGCACATGCATCGCACACACTTACACCACCCTCGAAGCTTTCTATAAGCTTGTGCACGATAGATGAGTGCAGGTGGCGTTAGGTTGCAGCAGCGTTGAGCTTGGAGCATGCAGCGGTCTTCTGGAGCTTTGATTTTTGACATATGTATTTCTCTTTCAACATTGTATTCAAATGTTTATTTAGTAGATATGTGATGATGATGTTGTCTTTTTAATTTGTGTATACTTGTGGTTATGCTTCTTATGAGATAACTATATGTTGAAAAATCCTCCTTGTAGGATCCCAGGATCAGAATCTGGCGTATGCGCACTGGGAGCCGAGAATGGGGTACTACGGAGGCTGTCGGCACCGGATTTGGTGATTGAGAATTTTGGTGAGCCCGATTTTCGAGTTTGGGGTGTACAGTTAGGGAATTCTTAAGGAGTATGAAGTGGCCTAGCTATACGTCCTAGAGGAGGAGTGAATAGGACAATGCCAAAATAAAACTTTAACAGCGGAATAAAAGAATATGATAACCAAATAAAATAAATTAATTCACAATGTTGAAATAAAAGCAACCTCAATAAACAAGAATTGAGAGGTTGATACGAATTCAGTTCTAAGGACAACCTTACACCATAAAAACCATGGGTTTATGATAGGACAACCTTATTTCTAGAACGTCCTTTGTATCAAAAACTCAAACCGGAGAGGAATAAATAAATAGCAAGGAATTGAAATAAATTACAGGAATTTAAATCTAAATTATTACAACATTCCCATTGTGCTTGAAATGTAAATTTTATAACATTCACGTCCAACATACATTCCACAAATCTGAATGATAAAAGATATAAAACTTAAGCAAGCATTCAAACTATAAGACAAAGAATTATAGTGGTTCGCTTGTATGTACACCAACTATTCAATAACAGCCACACAGAATGCTACTCCACTCCTAATATCCTCACACAGGGGATATTCACGTTCACTAACAAAATAGGTTTCACAGGTTCACCTAAAACCTTCACGATGTGTCTTTTTAAATTGGGCATACACAATCCAAAAACCCACACTATCTAAGTTTTCTGGCTCTCCTTAGATAACCACACAATGAGATTTTTCTAGCGAATCTCAAACAAAAACTAAAAGAATAAAAATTTTACATAAATGTAAAATACCTGGATTTCTCCTTTTGTAGCAACCCGAAAGAACCAATCAGAATAGAAGTTCGAATCAACGTTCAATGTCCAATACTCACTTAAAATGGTTCTAAGTTCTAATTGATTTTAAATTAAATCAAATGGGTGTAGCTATATTTGATTTTGATTCTAAGAAAAAGGAATACAACAATTTCTCTTTTCAAATAAGATTGGAATATAGGAATAAAATTAAATAAACAAGCTAACAAAAAGAGAATATTAATTATGCACAACGTAGCTTAAAATGAACACTAACTTATTTCAGAATGGAGCTTTGATTTTCTTGAAGTGAGTTATAAAACTCTAAGATTCGTGTTCAATTTAGAGTTGCAGAAATCACGTCCACGACTGGTCTTGAGAAAGCTTCGATTGGTCATAGCAACAACGGCATTTTAAAATTTTAAGCGTGATCTTAAAAAACCGTTCTATGACTAGTCGTAGGGATTCTATGACTGGTCGTGGACCACCTACGACCGGACGTAGCTGACCCAAGACTGGTCGTAGGAAACATGATTTCCACGTTGTAGTTCGAGTCGTAGATACACGACCGATTGAAGGTCGAGTCATGACCCTCCTACGACCGGTCGACCAGTTCTCAGGACTGATAGAAGCTTAACCAAAAAATTCCAAAAATCTTCAACAACTTAGGACTGGACGTGGAATTTCTTGGATTAGTCGAACCAGTGCTAGGACTAGTCAAACAAGGTCCAGGACTAGTCTTAGAACAGACCAAAATCATCTATAAAGATTCATCTTGAATTATGTAACCAAAATGACCTACCCTAAGGTCAATCTAAGGTCTCTCATACCTAAAACATTAAGTATGAACATTGAACTTCATTCTTTTCAGATAATGGTTGACCTTTTAACCTTATAAAACTTGAGATCTCTACTTGATGTAGCTTGATCTTGAGATCTTCTAAAGCTTGAAATTACACTTCATCTTGAGTTGCACTTGAGTCTTGAAAAGTACTTGAGTCTTGAAGTGTTTATCGATGTAGCTCTGAACATTGATGTTTACAGAAGTTGACAAAGTACATGGCTTGACTTGGCTTGAAGTAGTTCGTCGTTCTTGACAAAAGTAATGTCTTTATAGAGTCGATGTGATGTCTTGAACATATGTATATCATCATACAAACACAAGACACAGATAGAGTTTTGGCACAACAAAATTTGACAACCAAAGTGCATTAGACCATAGCACTTACAGAGTAGCAGTTTATCTATTCCTCCAACTAAAGTTCATATGATTTCTCCAACTAGGATTGTATGTGTTAGAGATGGGTGCATTAAAAGGTCTTTGGTAGTTGTTCATGACATTCGATTGCATATTCAGTACCTCTTGAAAACCAGGTATCATTGGGCAATTTTCAGTTGTGTGTATGTTGCAAGCACAGATACCACAAACAACTTCCTTAGCCTTATCCTTCTTAAGTTCCATGTCCTCGACCTTCCTTGCAAGACTGACCACTTTAGCATTTATATCGCCATCCTCTTTCAGCAAATATATCCCACCCCTCTCCCTTGCTTGAGTAGGCTTAAATGTGGTGCTAGGTTTTAGGGAGATGTCCCATAATTGTGCAGTTTCACCGAGTTTATCAAAGTAATCTCATACCTCATCGAAATTTTTGTTCACGAACTCCCCATTGCACATCGTCTTGACGAATTGGCGCATGGAAGATGTCAGTCCATCATGGAAGAAAGTTGTTATGCGCCACATTTCAAAATCGTGTTGTGGGCATGAACTAACGAGATCCTTGAACTGCTCCCAACATTGGAAGAATATTTCATCTTCCTTTTGGGCGAAGTTCATAATCAACTTCCTGATGGTGTTCGTCTTATGGTATAGAAAGAATTTTTTATGAACTCCATCATGTCATTCCATGTGCCAATAGATCACGGACGTAGTGAGTGCAACCATGTCTTAGCTTTTTCCTTCAAGTAAAAAGGAAAGAGTTTCAGCCTAATCATGTCCTCAAATACATTAGGAAATTATAAAGTGGCTATAACCTCATCAAACTCTTGCAAGTGTAGGAATGGACCTTCAGATTCAAGTCCAAGGAACTTTGAAAGGAGTTGGATCACTCCAGGCTTGATATCCATGTTTCCTGTGTTTTCTGAAAAAACCATACATGAAGGGGTGCTCACCCCCACTAGTTGTAAGTAATCTCATAAAGTACGAGGTGGGTGTGCATGGCGTACCTCATTCTCATCCAGGACTTCCACAACTCGAGGTTGCGGCTGATTCACCAATTGATATATAGGTTGATTTGCATCCATAACCTCAATTAACTCTGAGGATCTCAAGTGGTGTCTAACCCCGTGATGGATAGATAACCCCTCAACTAATCATCCTTCACTCAAAAGACGTCAAGTGTTGTCACAGACCCACTTGGGCATGAACACTCACAGCCCTTAATTTCAAAATCTAACCTAAACCTAAAAGAAAGAAGGAACTAAAAATCTAGAAATAAAAAGAGAGAGAATTAGAAAGAAGTTACCAAATTAGAAGGTTATATGTTAGGATCCTGCGAAAAAATAAAAAAAGGAAAGTGAATTAGTTTCTAAAAAAGAAATAAGAAAGCAACCTAGTTTCTAAAAAACGAAAAAAGAAAAGTTTCTAAAAACAGAAAATAGAAAGTTTCTAAAAATTAAAAAGTTAGTTTCTAAAAACAGAAAATAGAAAGTTTTTAAAAATTAAAAAGTTAGTTTCTAAAAGCAAATTAGGAAAGTTTCTACTCTAAAATTAGAAAGTAGAAAAAGGAAAGTTTCTAAAAACATAAGAGGAAAGTTTCTAAACCTGGAATTAAAAAGCAAAGTTAGTTTCTAAAATAATTCCAAAAAAAACTAATCCTAAAAATAGAAAATAGAAAAACCTTATTCTTAAACTAATTCTAAAACTAGTTAATCTCATAAAAACGCAACCGTTAATCCCCGGCAATGGCGCCTAAAACTTGTTCACAACCCCAAGTGTAGATAGAGTAATTATGAATTATTTAACTAAACCTTAAGAAATTCAAAGGTGGGAACTAGGGTTTCCAAGGATCCACTTATAGCAATCAGGGAGATCTATGCTTAATTCAAGGACACAACTGGAATCAAAGTCCCATCTTATCCAATTAGAAGATATCTTAGTAAAACCAAATCTGAACTTCCTTTAACCTAATTCTCAATGAATGAGAGTTGTGAGAACTGGAAGTAATTCCATCACAAAACCATGCTCAGGAGACAATGGCTCATAATAGGATATACCAATCTCATAACCAAACATAAGAGAATCATGAAGATTGGAAGGGATTCCGTCATCCAACCATGCCCAAGGAACGATGGTGAACAACAGGATTTCCTAATTTCACAATCTTAATACATGTAAAAAAAAACATACTCAAAGCTATCACAGATCTATTGTAATTTGAGTCACAACAAACCATTAAAAACTAAAAGTATTTCTTAAATATCAAAGTAGAATAAAAAAGAGTTCAACATAAACACGAATCAAAGCAATAAAAAACATCCCATCACACTATAAGCTTCACCTCTTAGCCCTAGCTAAGAGGTTTAGCCAACCATAGACATGATTGGAACTAAAACCCTGGAAGAAAGCATGAAAAACTAAGAAAGAAAGAAAATGCTTGGCAAAGGCTCTCCACCCTTGTGCTTCGCTCCTCCAAACACTAGAATGATTTGGTAGATCCCTATGGATGACCTGGGGACTCATATTTATAGTTGTATAATACCTCCTTTCACACCTCTCTGGAAAAATCCGGAAACTGCCTCAAATTTACGCACTCTGCGTGACTTCGCGTAATTCGTTCGATGACATCGAACAGGCTTCGATGTCATCGAAAGTGTCTTTTATACATGTTTTTTCGCACTTTTGTAGCTTTATATGGACCTTATAACCATTTCTGTCATCGAACCTACCTTCGATGTCATCAAAGAGGCCTTCGATGTCATCGAGTGTTGTTCAAGGAATCAACAATGTGTCCAAAACAGTCCAGAGAGTTTATTCAATTTCTTTAATAAATTCGATGTCATTGAAGCGTACTTCGATGTCATTGAGCAAATCTTTAATTCATCAAGGAAACCTTTTAGTAATTGAACATGGTGCCCAATATGTCCACCAAGTTTTGCCGAAAATCCACAGAAAACTCGATGTCATCGAGCAAAGCTTCGAGTCATCGAACAAGTTCTCAAGTCATCAAAAATGTCTTCAATTTTTCCAGCGACCAACTCAATTTTCCTTCATAAATTCGATGTCATTGACCTGTGTTCGATGTCATCGAATATGTCCTCGATGTCATCGAACGATGTTCGATGACATAGTTAATGTGTATTCAGCACTTGTTCTTTCAACTTTGTTCCTTCTCCACTTGGTTTTCTTGAATCTTTGGTTTTTAAAATCTTCAATCTTTATCTACTAAGAACCATTCTTTGCCTTGGTGATCTTTGAGTGTCAAATCTATGCTTTTAGCACCTTTTCCAATCCAAGCTCTTAAATTCACCTTGCAACACAAACATGAGTAAAATAGGACATTAAGCAATATCATGTTCATAAAACTAAGATATAAATGGGGTTCAATATGCAATATTTGACCGTCAACACTTATGATGGTCTGTTCCCTCAGGCTAGCTAATCTCATTCTCATGCTCTGATGCCAACAGTAACATCCTAAAATTTTCGTGACCCGAATCTAATTCTTAGCACAGAAATCCCATATGTTAATTCTTCTATACCCTTTTATTAAACCATTTGATTTATAACCGACGGGCATTCCTCATTTATAAAGAACGAAATTCATGAGAATGAAAATTAACTAGTTTCATTATTCCATAAAGTAAAATATAACTTTCAAAACTTCTAATGCTCACATAATGGGAGCTTAGTACATTACCGAATTTGCAGCGGAAATATAAATAAACTAAATCATAAACTGTTTTCTTATTCATTTAGCATAATCTTTTGTTAGGAAGTAGTCCTCTGGATCTTCAATCTGTACGTCACCTGCATTATCTATACAGTTGAAGATGGTCAATGCCCTACTCATAGTGATGATTATCCTTTAAGATTAATAATAATTCAAAAGGTTCATAAAAGTAATATAAAGGTTCTGATACGTCTCGTACTCCACTACTACGAGGGGTATCAGTATGTACAATCAATGTGTATATGAATGTATGCCTAACAAAGTGTGTATGGTTCATCATATGTAGTAATCATCATAATATGGAATATAATTTATAGAAAACCCGGCTAACCCCACATTCTCACACTACGAAGATTCACCGATATGTCCAACGCCACTGTGGATTTACGTGAACACCTCGAGGTGGCACAATACATGAGTCGGATGAATTATGTGACACGATTTGTTCATAGAGTGACTATTTATGACATCCAATCCCGGAAGTTATGTAAACGCATTGCGAATTACTTACATCGGTTTGTACACCACTACCCAAACCCATGGAATTACGCATCAACCAAGAGGGTCTCTACCCAGAGCATATTACGTCCATGATAAAATATTTGAATCACTAGTTGTGATACCTTTAACACATCACTTGCATCAAAGAGAATGTAACTGAATCATGGGAGTTTTAGAATTCCAAGACACATGCTCAAACCATAAAGGTAGACAACGCAAGGCTAACTCAACAAAGAGGAGAGTAGCAATGGCTAACTCAACAAAATTGGTAAAGGCAAGGGTAAGGCTTGCATCCATCACCCCACATAAATTAATAATGTCACGCATAATTAAAATCATGCCTTAACCATCATTCCCAAAGGATAAATAATTATTGGTGGTAAATCAAACAATTACAGGGAAAGAATCATAATAACATGAAAGCAAAACATGTAAAAGGTAGGATAAATCATATAAACTTAAATCAAGGTAAGCTTAAAAGAATCCCTCACTTTTATAGTTAAACTGTTTCTGTCTAAAGTTAGGCATTTATTCCTTATTCTTTTAGGTATATGGAAACTCGGCCCGCTCCTGCAGTCGAGTTGACGTCCTGGATGGATCGTGGCTGCAGCAACGAGTTTGGCAAGATTGTTGGCTCTCTCCCGTTTCTCTTCTTCCTTCCCTCTCATTTTCTTCTTCCTCTTTCTTTTTCTTGAGTTTCTTTCTCTTCTTCTTTCTTTCTCCAGAATATTTGTTTTGTTGTGATAGGGATGGAATTTATAGGTCTTCCTATTCTCTAGAGTGTTCTTGCGTAAGGCTAGAGAGATTGGGTATAGTGGGCGATGTTTCTTGTGTAATGTTAAGGTGATGCGTAAGGTGGCTAGTGTTGGTTCAATTTTGGTGAATTAGTTTGGTTTGTGTAAGATTCTCCCTCTATCCTTTCTTAGGAAGTAGAGATAGTTTGGGAGAGCCAATCGATGGGTGGTTGTGATTGTTTTTCAGATGTTAGGATAGACACCAACGCCCAGAGATTGTTTGGGATGGAGGGTTATATTTTAATGGCGGATTGATTTTTAATAATCTCAGGTTCAGAGGGATGCTTCTGGTCATCTTGAGATCAACTTTTAGAGCTCTCAGGCCCACCAAATCAACTATCTAGTCATCTGAACGTGAAGTTTGCAAAACAATCTTTCCGCGTGATGCGGCTATCCCGCATGAGAGATTAGCGGACGCCAAATTCTTCGACTTCTTTCTCTTCTTTCAAGCATCGTGGAGGGAGTTAGAAACCAACCTTCTTTGTTTTGGATGGCTCAGAGTGGAGCCAGGTAATTCTCTTTGGGTTTCTTATGCGAGAGAGTTGGAATCACACTCGGTTTCTTTGCTGGCGCCATTTACGGAAAGAAAACGGAAGGAGTACGGAAGGAGTTTGGTTCGGTTCTTGCTGGAGTCCAAGGGGCCCATCTCTACTACTTCTTTAGAAGATCCACTTCGTTCATCAGTCTGGTAGAGAGGTTTCAAGTAATGGCTCAAATTTTGGAGTCAATCCATGCTCTGATGGCCCCCGCGGTTAATCATGGCATGTTTCACGCTCTGTCCTTTGCTGAGTCTTGGTCGAAGGTGGGGTCTGTACGTGATGGACGGTCCGGATCGTGCAGATGGTCGATCATGGTGGGCCACAACACGTCCCAAATGGACGCTGCTCATTTGTCCAGACGCAGGTGGAAGAATTCCTTAAAAGGAGTCAGGTCAGACCTCCTTTGACCGGTCTTTAAATTTTGGTGCGGTGTGGGTGAGAACTCCCTGTGCGCACACACTTTGTAAATGTGGGACCCACGTGTGGTACATGATAGATCTACTCCATTCATTTGTTTTACTAGTTCACATTAGGGCCCATCTTAAAGTTTGAGGTGGAGAAGAAGAAGCGCAGGCAGTAGGTGAAATGGCCAAGCTATATGTCCTAGAGGGGGGGTGAATAGGACTATGCCAAATTAAAAATAAATACAGCGGAATATGAAACAAGGAATAGATAACACTATACACCAATCACAGTATAGGAATGGAAAGCAACTTCAAATAGAGAAATAGAAATACAAATTATTCTCAGGACAACCTTACACCAAAAACCAAAGTTTATGGTAGGACAACCTTATTTCTAAAACAAATAGAGAAACAGAAGCTCAACGTAATAAATAGATAGCAAAAAATATAATGCTGAAATGTAACTCTAAATTATTACAACATTCCCCACTATGCTTGAAATGTAAAATTTACAACATTCACATTCACACATACATTTCACAATTCTAAATGATAAAAGATAGGAAATATAAATCACACATCCACAACACAAAGAATTATAGTGGTTCGCATGTGTGTTCACCAACTGTTAAACAACAGCCACACAGAATGCTACTCCACTCCTAATATCCTCACACAGGGGATATTAGCGTTCACTATCAAATAGGTTTTCACAAGTTCACCCAAAACCTTCACAATTGTGTGTTTTTCAAAGGGCTTACACAATTTAAAAACCCTCACTTCTGAGTTTTCTGGCTCTCCTCAGATAACCAACAACTTTGAGATTTTTCTGACTTAACCTCAAATAAAACCAAACAATGTAAATTACACAAATTGTAAAATACCTGATTTTCTCCTTCGTTGTAGCAACCCAAAAGAACCAAGTCGGAGTAGAGATTTGAATGTCAAAGTTCAATGTCCAATACTCACTTTATAATGGTTCTAGGTTCTAATAGATTTTAAATTAAAACAAAAGGGCTAGCTTTAATTGATTTTGATTCCAGAAAAAAGGAAAACAACAATTCCTCTTTTCAGATTAGATTGGAATACAAGAAACAAAATCAATTAAGAAAGTTAAAGAAAGAGAATATTAAATATGCACACTTAGCTTAAATGGAGCACCGACTTATCTCTCAGAAGACCGAATTAAATTAACTTGAATTGCCCTTTTTTTTCAATGAAATAATTCTGAGATTCGTATTCTATTTATAGGTGAGCAAATCATGTCTTCGACTGGTCTAAGGACCTCTACGACTAATCATAGAACCAACAGATATTTGAAAAATTCGGGCGCGATAAGATTTGGCAGTTTTACGACTGGTCGTAGGTGGTCTATGACTGGTCGTGGGTCTCCTACTACTGGTCGTAGGTTTCACACGACTAGTCGAAGCAAGTCGAATTTTAGTGCTGTACATTGAGTCGTAGCTCTACGACAGGTCGAAGATGTAGTCAACACTGTACCTACGACTGGTCGTACAGTCCCCAAGACTAGTCGAAGCCTAACAGAAAATTTTCATTTTTTGTAACAAACTTACGACTGATCCAGGAATTTCTTAGACAGGTCGAAGCAGTGCTAGGACTAGTCAAACAAAGTCTAGGACTAGTCTTAAAATAGACCAAACTCACTTATAGAAAACATATGAATTATGTAGCCAAAATGGCCTACTCTAAAGGTCAACCTAAGGTCAGTCATACCTCAAGAGTGAAGTAAGGACATTGAACATAGGAGACAAGTGACCTTTAAAAGTAGTGAAGCTTGAAACCTTGATAGAGCTCAAACTTGAAAGCTTCTTGAGATCTTGAGGTAGAACTTGAAAGCATCTTGAGATTCTTGACTTGTGAATAGTGCTTGTCAACTTAAGTTGATCTTGAGTAGAGCATTTTTTCACAGATGCAAGCTTCATAATAGTGTCTTTGGCACCACAAATTTGACAACACAAAGGGTTATAAATTATGGCACTTACAATCTCCTCCTTTGTCAAATTAGTGACAAAACATACTTTCAAGATATGTTACATAACACAGAATATCTGATTAAAGAATTATGCACCAGTTGTTATCAACCGGCATCCTGCAGACTTGAAAATCAATATTTTTCAACATACAGTCCACCTCTGCACACCTCTGCTCACACCTCTGGACATACTCCCCCTGAGTAACATACTCATAAAACACCATACAATACAATGCTACTCCTTCCTCATGACAACATCCATATCCATATACATATCCATGACATATCCATACTCCCTCTTTTTGTCACAATAGGACAAAGGAAGCACAAAAAAGATGACTGAGGAGAAATAATTAATGAGAAATATGAGAGGTAACCAATCAAGATATGAGAACATAGCATAAGCAACACACATAATTCATAGACTGAGCTAAGTTAAAGAGAGTGACAAACTCAAAACAAGTTAGGAGTAATAAAGTTATTACAGGCCAGTAAAGTTAAAAATACTAATCTGACCCAGATGAAGGAGCAGGAATGGAAGGATCAAGTTGATGCATGCCTTTGTTCAAGTGCCTAAGATATTTGCGCATATATTTGAACTGTAAATCATGGGCAACGGACATGTTTTCCATTTTAACATTTAGACCCTCAACTTTATATTTCAATACACTCAGAGGTACATCAAATGAAGAAGGCTCATAATCTGGATCATTTGTAAAATCAAACTCAAGCTCTTCAAAAATATCATCCATGTTAATATCATTAGGAGGAAGATCACCAGCTTCTTCCTCATGTACAACTTCAGCACCGCTAACACCATCACCTTGGCCAGGAAGGTAATCTAGTTTCATCTTATTGATATTGGAATTGTTAAATATCAGATGATGGATAGGGGCCTCTCCAACCGACATGTCGACTGACATATGTGTAGTCAACACAGTCATCAAATATCTAAAAGAAATGTCACTATGACCAGGATGGAGATGAAACTGAATGATGAAGTGACAAATCAAGGATGGTAAACAAATGTTAACACCTCTAACAACAGAATGAAGAATACGAACCTTAAAGGATGTCAATTCAGATTTGTTACCCAACCGAGGATACAAATTAGACACAAAGATTTTGTGAAGAATTCTGTGTTTGGGTAACAAATACCTTGAGGGAAGCGCATTCCCTTTATGCGTCCATTGTATATCCAAATTGCATAAGTCATTAGTTAGCATACATTTTTCAACGATAGAGGGTTTATCATATAAAGTATGGATAAGAATACCCTCATCATTCACTGGAATATCCATAAGGGCTGAAATCAAATGTCGATCAACTTCAAATGGCACTTCTCTTCTGGAGATAGAAAAAGTTGAATTTTTTAGTGAGAAAGCACATATGCATGCAAACATAGATTGGGCAATGGACCGGTATGCCGGCCCACCCCAAAGTAATAAGTCATTCCAACCTACAGATTGAAGCATGGGAAAAATATCAAAAGGAGCAACATGATTAATATCAATTGGATACTCAATAATAACATTACGCAATCGGATGTCCCGAACATAAGATGGATCGTCCTCAAGAGCCCTAAGATGACGCTTAGTGATAGGGGCTGATCTGGAAGAAGAAGACGGACCACGGGACGTTGATTTTCTTCCTCTAGAAGCCATATGCAACCATGATTTCAAGAATATAAAGAGTTGCAATAGATTGAGAAATGGGTTTTCTCAAATCAGATTTTTCAAAAGAAAATTCCCAAATCTCAACTAAATTCAAAATAGACAACTCTAAGAGAGAAATAGAAGCAATCTAGACACAAATCTACAAGTAAAATACAAATGGAGCACTAACCTTAAAGATTTTGGAAGATGGGTTTGACTAGTCGTGTGTCGGCTCGTTGGAGAGAGAAGTTGAAATGAAGAAGAAAGTGATTTCCCCCAAATTTTAAGTGAATCCACGCGATTCATGACTGGTCGTGGGTATACACGACCAGTCGTAGCACGACTAGTTGTGGATGCTCACGACTAGTCGAGTACAGGACAAAAAATCTAATTTTTGCATATTTATCAAGATTTGAAAACTAAACTAGCAAATATATACAATATGATACAAATAGGCATAATTAATCATTTTAAAATGCACATACCGAGATCAAATTTCATTTTGTTAAACCTGCTTTTGTCAAGCAATTTAGTGAAAATATCAGCACGTTGATTCTCGGTAGGAATATATTCCAGAGATATAATCTTTTCTTCAACTAATTCCCGAATATAATGAAATTTAATATCAATGTGCTTAGTACAAGAATGTTGAATTGGATTTTTTAAAATATTTATGGCACTAGAATTATCACAATATAATAACATAGAATCCTGTTTAATTTCATAATTACTTAGCATACGTTTCATCCAAACAAGCTATGTACATGCATTACCAGCTGCGATATATTCAGCTTCAGCTGTTGAAAGTGATATAGAACTTTGTTTCTTACTAAACTAAGAAACTAAATAGTTTTTGATATAAAAAACAACCACCACTGGTTGATTTTCGATCATCAAGATTACCAGCCCAGTCAGCATCCGAGTGCCCAGCTAATTGAACACTAGTCTCATGAGGATACCAGAGACCGAGATTAACAGTACTTGCGACATATCTTATAATCCGCTTGACAGCAGTCAAGTGCAACTCTTTAGGTTCAGACTGATATCTAGTGCAAATACCAACACTTAGAGCGATATCAGGTCTACTAGCAGTTAGATACAATAGACTACCAATCATACTCCGATATAATTTTGGATCCACATTTTTACCTGCAGAATTTTTTGAGAGTTTCAAGGTTGTACTCATAGGAGTATCAAAGTTCTTACCATTCTCAAATCCAAATCTCTTAATCAAGTTCATAGCATATTTAGATTGAGAAATGAACATTCCATCAGGTTTTTGTTTTACTTGTAACCTGAGGAAATAATTTAATTCCCCAACCAAGCTCATTTCAAACTGAGATTTCATTAAATCTGTAAACTCAATAGTCATGTCAGTACAGGTAGATCCATAAATGATATCATCAACATAGATTTGTACTAATAAGATGTGATCCTCATGTTTTTTAATAAACAGAGTTTTATCAACACATCCCATTTGAAAATTATAGCTTAATAGAAACTTTGTTAGTTTCTCGTACCATGCCCTAAGAGCTTATTTTAAGCCGTAAAGTGCTTTTTTAAGACGATACACATGATCAGCATTTTTGGGGTCTTCAAAACCCATTGGTTGTTCAACATAAACTTCCTTATGCAAATCACCATTTAAAAATGCACTTTTCACATCCATTTGGTAAATCTTAAACATTCTAAAACACGCAATAGATATAAATAGTATGATTGATTCAAGACGTGCTACTGGTGCAAAGGTTTCATCATAGTCAATACCTTCAATTTGAGTGTAACCTAGTACCACTAGCCTAGCTTTGTTTCTAATTATATTGCCAAGTTCGTCAGACTTATTTTTAAAAATTCATTTGGTTCCAATGATGTGTTTATCTTTAGGTCTAGGTACGAGATACCAAACATCATTTCTCACAAATTGGTTAAGTTCTTCTTGCATCGCAACAATCCAATTTTCATCAGCAAGAGCTTCTTTTACATTAGATGGTTCTATCTGGGATGTAAAACATACATAATTACATATATCCTTAAGTTGTCTACGGGTATGAACACCAGTGAGAGGGTTTCCAAGAATCTGTGTGGTTGGATGATCTTTAACAATCCTTAGTTCAGAATCAGTCTGATTAGATGAAGTATCAGGTTTATCAATTACAAGAACTTCATCATTATCTGAACTTAAGACAGGTGTGCTTAAGTGATCATCAATGACCACATTGATGGACTCTTGAATTACACCAGTCCTTTTGTTCAGAACCCTATAAGCTCGACTATTTAAAGAATATCCTAGAAAGATCCCTTCCTCACTCTTCGTATCAAACTTTCCTAGATTTTCACGATCTCGTAAAATATAGCACTTGCTGCCAAAAACTCGAAAGTATTTGACAGTAGGCTTTTTATCGAACCACATTTCGTAAGCCATTTTATTATTACCTTTACTAGTGTAAACCCGGTTAGTAATATAGTAAGCTGTATTGACTGCTTCAGCCCAAAGGTTCTTAGAGAGCTTCATACTATTCAACATGACATTAACCATTTCTTGAAGCACTCTATTTTTTCTTTCAACTATACCATTTTGTTGTGGAGTTTTGGGCGCTGAGAATTCATGTAATATTCCCTGATCGCTACAGAACTTCTCAAAACCGGTATTCTCAAATTCAGATCCATGATCACTACGAATCTTACTAACTTGAGAACCTTTTTCAGTTTGAATCCTTTTGAGAACCTTTTTCAGTTTGAATCCTTTTGAGAACCTTTTTCACTTCTTCAAAGGTTTCTAATTTGTCCCTTAAGAAGACTACCCATGTATATCTGGTAAAGTCATCTATAATTACCAAGATATATCTTTTGCCACCTCGACTTTTCGTCCTGGTAGGTCCTACTAGGTCCATATGGAGAAGTTCGAGTAGTCTTGATGCGGTAATGGAATTCACCTTTTTGTGTGAGTTCCTTGTTTGTTTGCCAATCTAGCATTCACCACATATTTTATCTAATTTTTGTAGTTTGGGTAAACCTCTTATAAGTTTCCGTTTACTCAATCTATATAGATTTCGGTAGTGTACATGTCCAAGACGTTTGTGCCATAAGTTAGTCTCGTCTGTATAGACCATATAACATGATTGTTAGAGGAGCTGGATTCGCTAACAATATAGCAATTTTCAGACATTCTATGTCCAGTTAGTATTACTGAACCCTTGTTGTTTAGAATCTCACAGCTTTGATTAGAAAACCGTGCACTATGCTTATTATCGCATATTTGAGATATGCTAAGCAAGTTATTTTTTAGACCTTCAACATATAAAACATTTTTAAATAAAGGAAGGATATAGAGTTGAACAGTACCTTAGCCCATAATCTTGCAATTGCTGCCATCTCCAAATGTGACTGAACCGTCAGTCATGTCTTTGAGATCGGTGAATAAAGCCTTGTCGCCTGTCATATGACAGGAGCATCTACTATCTAGGTACCACTTAGAATGGCTTGTTGCTTTGAAAGCGGTGTGGTAACCAAGCAAGTGACCTTTAGAACCCATTTCATAATCATTTTGGGTTTAGGAGGATAGTAGGTCTTCTTTCGATTGTAAGAGTTATAAGTATGACCTAGTGAGTTAGACTTTAGAAGCTTCTTAAGTAGATCAACTATCTTTTCTACCAAAGGACTTTGGTTTTGCTTTTTATAGTTGATATGTCTTTTACATTTTTGAAAAGATTTAAAGTTTTTAGAAAACATTTGATCTTTCCCTTTTAAGTTTAAGATCTCTCCCTTTACAAACGTGAGAGAAGTATTCTTCGGTTTAGGAGGAACACTCTTGTCATAGCCCAGACCGGATCGATCGCCACATTTTCTCGATCCAGATAAGAGTTTTTCTAATTTAGGATCACCTTGGGCATATTTCCAGGTTTCCTTTAAAATTAAGAGAGAAGAGACTTCATGTTTTAGTTGTTCGTTTTCAGATTTAAGATTTTCAAATTGGGAGGTTTTAAAATCTAAATCGCATTTTGTCTTTTCAAAACAGTCTGAAATACGAGACTTTTCTAAAACAAGAGATTCATAAATTTCATTGAGTTTAGAAAATTTCTCTTTTTGAAGTTTTAATTTCACAGCAATTTTACAACTTTCCTTGTACAGGGCATTGTAAGCATCTTGAAGATCATCTTCATGTTCATATTCACTTTTCAAATTTTCTTCATTAGTCGAGTCATCATTATCTGAAAAAGTGAATTTGGCTAGAGTCATAAGGGCCTTAACATCACACCCTGACTCAGTTTCAGAATCTTCTGATTCAGAAGAGACTTTAGAATCAGAGGACTCATCCCAAGTAGCCATCATACTTTTCTTTTTTGACTTGCCCTTATTAGGACATTTGTTAGCCAAATGCCCATACTCATGGCAGTTGTAACATTGACTGTCTTTTAAAGATTTTTTAGTTTTAGGTTTAAGTTTCTTTTTCTCAAATGCTTTTTGAAAATCAACCCTCTTTTTACTTTTAAAAATTTTATAAAATCTCTTTGCCAAAAGAGCCATATCATCCTCAGAGTTTTCTAAATCAGAGTTTAAATCATTTTCAGAAGTTTTTAAAGCAATAGATTTACCTTTTGGAGCTTAAAGGTTAACTCATAAGTTTGTAATGAGCCAACTAATTCCTCAACCTTCATATTGTCAATATCACGAAGTTCCTGGATTGCGGTTACTTTAGAATTGAACCGTTCAGGAAGTGAGCGTAGTATTTTAGTACATATCTTGCTTTCAGGAATTTTATCGCCTAGACCCCACATAGAATTTACAATGTCATTTAATCTGTTATAGAAGTCTATGAACATTTCATTTTCTTCCATACGTATTTCCTCAAATTTAGTTGTGAGGATTTGTATCTTAGATTTCTTGACAATTGAAGTACCCTCATGTGTTATTTCCAATATATCCCAAGTATGTTTTGTAGAATCACAGGATATAATTCTTTTGAAATCATCCGGTGATAGTGCACAAGTAATTGCATTTAGTGCTTTAACATTTGCACTACTCTCAGTTTTCTGAAGTGTGGTCCAAGAGAAATATGGTGTAATTTTCATAGATTTTGAACCATCAATCCCGGTTACTTCAGTGGTAGGAGGGGTCCATTCATTCACTATCGATAGCCACACACTTTTATCCATGGATTTGAGGAAGATCCTCATCCTGACTTTCCAATAGGCATAGTTGGAGTCCTCAAAGGGTGGAGGCCTACTGACTGATAGGCTATCAAAATTTGACATCTTATATATAGCTTAGATCGTTAGCTCAGGAATTAAATCCAAATAAAAAGCAATAAGAGTGAGCTATTAGGCTCTGATACCACTTGAAATGGCCAAGCTATATATCCTAGAGGGGGAGGATGAATAGGACTATGCCAAATTTAAAATAAATACAGTGGAATATGAAACAAGGAATAGATAGCACTATACACCAATCACAGTATAGGAATGGAAAACAACTTCAAATAGAGAAATAGAAACAAAAATTGTTCTAAGGACAACCTTACACCAAAAACCAAAGTTTATGGTAGGATAACCATATTTCTAGAACAAATAGAGAAACAGAAGCTCAACGTAATAAATAGATAGCAAAAAATATAATGCTGAAATGTAATTCTAAATTATTACAACATTTCCCACTGTGCTTGAAATGTAAAATTTATAACATTCACATTCACACATGCATTCCACAATTCTGAATGATAAAAGATAAGAAATATAAATCACACATTCACAATGCAAAGAATTATAGTGGTTCGCCTGTGTGTTCACCAACTGTTAAACAACAGCCACATAGAATGCTACTCCACTCCTAATATCCTCACACAGGGGATATTAGCGTTCACTATCAAATAGGTTTTCACAAGTTCACCCAAAACCTTCACAATTATGTCTTTTTCAAAGGGCTTACACAATTCAAAAACCCTTACTTCTGAGTTTTCTAGTTCTCTTCAGATAACCAACAACTTTAAGATTTTTCTAGCTTAACCTCAAATAAAACCAAACAATGTAAATTACACAAATTATAAAATACTTGATTTTCTCCTTCGTTGTAGCAACCCAGAAGAACCAATTCGGAGTAAAGATTTAAATGTCAAAGTTCAATGTCCAATACTCACTTTATAATGGTTCTAGGTTCTAATAGATTTTAAATTAAAACAAAAGGGCTAGCTCTAATTGATTTTGATTCCAGAAAAAGGAAAACAACAATTCCTCTTTTCAGATTAGATTGGAATACAAGGAACAAAATCAATTAAGAAAACTAAAGAAAGAGAATATTAAATATGCACACTTAGCTTAAATGGAGCACCGACTTATCTCTCAGAAGACCGAATTAAATTAACTTGAAATGCCCTTTTTTTTTCAATGAAATAATTCTGAGATTCATGCTCTATTTATAGGTGAGCAAATCATGTCTTCAACTGGTCTAAGGACCTCTACGACTGGTCGTAGAACCAATAGATATTTGAAAAATTCAGGCGCGATAAGATTTGGTAGTTTTACGACTGGTCGTAGGTGGTCTACAACTAGTCGTGGGTCTCCTACGACTGGTCATAGGTTTCATACGACTAGTCGAAGCAAGTCGAATTTCAGTGTTGTACATTGAGTCGTAGCTCTACAACAAGTCGAAGATGCAGTCGACACTGTACCTATGACTGGTCATACAGTCCCCAGGACTAGTCGAAGCCTAACAAAAAATTTTCATTTTTTGTAACAAACATACGACTGATCCAGGAATTTCTTAGACAGGTCAAAGCAGTGCTAGGACTAGTCGAACAAAGTCCAGGACTAGTCTTAGAACAGGCCAAACTTACTTATAGAAAACATATGAATTATGTAGCCAAAATGGCCTACTCTAAAGGTCAACCTAAGGTCAGTCATACCTCAGGAGTGAAGTAAGGACATTGAACATAGGAGACAAGTGACCTTTGAAAGTAGTGAAGCTTGAAGTCTTGATGGAGCTCAAGCTTGAAAGCTTCTTGAGATCTTGAGGTAGAACTTGAAAGCATCTTGAGATTCTTGACTTGTGAACAATGCTTGTCAACCTAAGTTGATCTTGAGTAGAGCATTTTTTCACAGATGCAAGCTTCATAACAGTGTCTTTGGCACCACAAATTTGACAACACAAAGGGCTATAAATTATGGCACTTACAGTCAGAGACAACCATGGATGACATATTTAATGTGTTAGAAGATTCTGATGATCTGGTTGTTTTTGACTATCATCCCTCTCAATTTGATGAGAGGCTATCTACACTAGAGGAGAAGGTTGAGGCTCTACATGTATCACAGGCTTCATTAGCTCAAACCCAACAGTTTACAATGAAGTCCATGAAAAAATACTTCCATTGCATCAACTAGAGTTTGCAGCTTAATGATCCCTCGATGTTTGCACCATCTTCTTCAAGATCGAACTGAGCTTGATTAGTTTATCTTCTTTACTTATGATGGTTTTGTATTAAACTTATTTTATGGTTTGTTTTGATACTTTGGATAGTTTGGATGATGTGTTTGATGGAATTTGGATATTTTGGATAATGTGTTTTGGCAATGTCTTTTACAGTGATATTTATCTTGTTGTCCTATTTTTCCTAATTTACCTGCTACATGTTGTTGAATATGAAATATTGCATATTTCTCCCTATTTATACCTTGGTTTTATAAACATGATAGTGCTTAATCAATTTAATTATGCGTGTTTTCATGTGCGAGGTGATTTCAAAAGCTTAAGGTGAAATCGATGCCAAAAGAAAAATTTATGCTCAAAAGATTACTAAATGAAGATTTGGAGATTTGAAAGTCATTAATGAAGAATTCACATACCAAATATTCAAGAAAACCAAGTGAGAAATGAAGAGAATCAAATATTTGAAGTGAAAAAAAGGAATCCTGAAATTATCATGAAAACAAACATAATCCTGAAATTATCCTTAAAAGCATATTTTGAAACTCCGAGATATTTTGAAAAACCGCACAGAGTGCTAAATTTGAGGCAGTTTAAACCCCGAGTCTATTTGGGGAAACTGCGAAGAGTGCATAAATTTGAGGTGGTTTCTAGATTTTTCCAACTCAGTGCGAAAGTTGGAGTTCCATAACTATAAATAGGACTCCTTAGGATGCTCTAAAGCATCTTCTAGGATTTGAAAAGGTCTCAAAGAGCATAGCACAAGGGTGGAGCAGCAGCCAAAGAGT
Source organism: Magnolia sinica (assembly GCF_029962835.1). NCBI lineage: Eukaryota > Viridiplantae > Streptophyta > Magnoliopsida > Magnoliales > Magnoliaceae > Magnolia > Magnolia sinica. Next base: position 48,248,602 of record NC_080580.1, read on the forward strand.
TTTTCTTCTTCCCTGTTTTATTTTTCATGCTTTGTTTAAGAGATTTGGTTTCAATCATGTCTATGGCTGGCTAAACATCTTAGCTAGGGCTAAGAGGTGAAGCTTATAGCGTGTTGGGATGTTTATTTTTCTTTGATTCTTGTTCTTATTGAACTTCATTGATTACTTTAATATTAAAGGAATATTTTCAGTTTTCTATGATTTATTGTGACTCAAATTACAATGGACGTTGTGATAGCTTTGGATATCTTCTTTTCTTGTTTTGAGATAGTAAGATTGGTAAATCCTATTATTGACCATCATCTCCTGGGCATGCTAGGGTGATGGAATCCCTTCTAATCTTCACAATTCTCCTCCATTAAGAATTAGGTCAATGAAAAGTTCAGATTTCATTTAAATTGCTTTATCTTCCAATTGGATAGGATAGGACTCCAATTCCAATTGTGTTTATTGAATTAAGCAATGTAACATCTTAATAGCTACAAGTGTCCTTGGTACCCTAGTTCCCACCTTTAATTAATAGTTTAAACATTATTCACAATTACTCTCTTTTAATCCAGAATTCAGATTTAAATCTTCTTTTAGTTCTAGTTTTAGTTCTTTTCAGAATACGTACAAGTTTAGTCCCCATGGATTCAACCTCATTCTCACAAGTTATTACTACATCGCGACCCTACACTTGGGGTTGTGAATACATGTTAATTATATAGTTTTGATATTCATGTTATTATAATATCTTCCCTTGTCAACTTGTGACAAAATGGGGGGAAAATAGTGTTGTATATATGTTGGAATATATGTGTTGGAATGAATACTTTGAATGCATGCTAGTATGGAATGAATACATTGAACTATATAATTGGAATGAATACTTTGAACTAGAATGCTTGCTAGAATGTTGTTATATGTGTATTTCTCAGGGGGAGTATCAATTCAGTTGAGCATCATTAGCTATGAGCTACACAGATTACAAGGATGCTCACATAGGCAGCTTCAAGGTTATTAAAGATTGTGTATGATTGATCTTGTTGATGAATGTAGTATTGTGTAATGTTGTATGTTTTTTCATGAAATTGATAAAGGGGGAGATTATAACTGCTTTTATGTTTAGAACACTTAGATTGTCAAATTTGTAAGACAAAAGTGCTTCAAGGAATATGATCAACTCAATATCGACTTATGATCAAGTCAAGGTCGGCACGTCTTCTCACAAAAATCGTCGCCCGAAGTTCAAGACGAAGTTCAAGACAAGGTGACTCAAATATTCGTTATATCTCAGGTGGTATAACCTTAGAAAGACCTTAGGATTAAGTGCTTTCAAAAATTCATTATATTAGATTTTTATAAGTGTTTTTGCCTTGGAATTTGGCCAGCCTAACTTCTGGTTCAACTAGCCGAATTTCTTGTCCAACCTAACTTTAAGCTCGAAGAAAAATAACAAATTCTGTTGAAAATTCGGGTAGCCAAAGTTTTTGTTTGGCTAGCCTAAGCTTGAAATCCAGCTGGCTCGAGAAAGTTCGGCTAAAATTCCAGCAATGCAATCTTTTAAAATACGTGGGAATTCGGCCATCAGAATGGTAAATTCGGCCAGCCGAAGTGTGATGTTCAGCCAACTGAACTTAGCCTCGGGCCAATCAAATTTTGGACAAATCTTATCCCGCACAATCCGAGAGCCGTTGAATCGAATCCGGTGAACTCCGACCAACCGAAGCAAACCTTAGGCTAGCCGAAATTCAAATTTTTTTGCCTATAAATTGAGTCTTTCTCTCATTCTAAATGACAACGAAAATTATTATAATTCTTCTGCAAGAAAGAGAGAGAAGCTCCAATCTTCAGCAAGATATTTGTTGGTATTTATACATTTTTTTAATATAGCTTATTCAATTCCCTTTTTCTCAAGATCATTTAAGTCTTATTTTGAGAGAGTAATCTATACTTTTCTTTGAGATCTAAGAGAATTGAATTAAGTAACATTTGGGTTTTTCATTTTTAAAATCTATAGAACCCTAGACTCTTTCTATCTGATTAAACATTATGACATCTACGTTTAAGAAAGAAGTCCTTCTGTTACAAGCTTCTGCTACGTCTACTACATTTGAAGATAAGTATACATTTTAAAATTCTTTTTAGGTTTTTCTGAGATAGCCTGTGAAAATCTCGGTGAGGTTTTGTCTGAGATAGCATGTGAAAATCTCAATTGGGTTTTTATTGTGATAGCCCTTGAAAATCACAAGGAACTGTATCAGGTTGTTAACGTGACCTTATGAAAACCTTATTATTGTGAAAGCCAAAATTACAAGGGTAATAATTTTGGGAGTGGAGTAGGTGTGGTTGTTTTAAGCACCGAACCACTGTAACTCTTTATGTCATGTGGTGAATGCTTTATTCATTTTGGTGAGTGGATGTCATTTATTATTTCATTTTAGTGGTAAATGTTGTAATCTTTATATATTCTCTTAATAGTTTAAAAGATTAATTTTAAAGACATTCGTGAAATAAAGTTGTCCTGCCTAAAATTTTAGGTGAAGGTTGTCCTACAAATTATTTGGAATCAAGGTTTCAATACTCAAGCGATTGAGATTTTTATAATCTTTACATATTCCGCATTTATTTCAATTATTCGGCATTGTCCTATTCACCCCCCAGGACATCGCTAGCTCTCCATTTTGAAGGCTTTTACAATAACTTATCATGTTACCAAACACATTATACAAAGAACAAAGGACCGGAGGTGCCAATGAATATTTTCTATGTCACGCCCCAAACTCGGAAACCGGGCTCACAAAATTTTCTATCGCCGAATCCGGTGTCGACAACCTCCGTAGCAGCCCATTCTCGGCTCCCAGCACCCATATACCAGGTTACGATCTTAAGATCCTACAAGGAGGATTTTCGACATGAATTTGTTTCATAACAAGCATAACCATAAGCATAACCCATAACAACAACAACCAGAAACATCGCCACGTATCCACTATAATAAAAAACTTTTTAAGTACAATGCATAAAAAGAAATATAAGATAATATCGGAACTCCAAAAGCTCGGCTGTACACTCCTGCCTCTGCTCAACTGCGACTACGTCCTGGCGTCACCTGCATGCATCTATTATGCATAAACTTATAGAAAGCTTAAAGGGTGGTGTAAGTATGTGCACAAGGTAGGAATGCAAGTATGTAATATCAGAGTAATGTGAAAATATTGGTAAGTTCGTGTATGTTATCAGCCGTATTAAGGTTATGCGATGCAAGGCATGAATGTTGTCAGCCATACCGAGGCCATGCGATGTAAGACGCAACTCAAGCATACCAATTGTCATGCCCCAAATTCAAAAACCGGGCTCACAGAATTTCGGATCACCGAATCCGGTGCCAACAGCCTTCGTAGTGCCCCATTCTCGATTCCTGACACCGATATGCCAGATTCCGATCTTGGCATCCTACAAGGGGATTTTCAATATGAATTTTTTTTGTAATGGAGCATAACCACAAGCATAACTAAGTCACAAAATAACATCACCACATATCTACTATAATGAAACATTTGAGTCAATATGGAAAGGGAAATACAAGATGATTAAAAAGCTCCAAAATAATCTGCAACACGCGCCGCCTCAGCGCTGCTGCTATTCGACACCACCTGCACGCAACGGTCGTACATAAGCTTATGAAAAAGCTTAGAGGGTGGTGTATGTATGTGCATAAGGCAAGTGCCAAGTATGCAATATCAGAGTAATACGGAAATATATGAGTAAATCCATGAATACTATCGGCCGTACCAAGGCTATGCGATGCAAGGCATGAATGCTATCGGCCATACCAAGGTCATGTGATGCAAGGCCTACGTAGCTAAATGTCATATGCAAGATGCAACGTAAGCATGTTAGTCCTTATCAAGTACATATATCAGTACAATTCCTCTCTAGGATATCACCAAGGTCTAGTACACTCCATGCTGACTGCCGCGTCCCTAGCTGTACAGCCCAGTGAGTGGAAGAGACCACATTATCTGCCTGATCAGTAGTCTGCCAATACCTACCCGGCTCATCGATAGAGGACCCATTTGCGAGCTGGTTAAACTCAACCTAACTTATAACTCCCTCACTTGGGCGGATAAGGCCACACCCCCTTCCAACTGACCATGACATAGGGGGAGATATGGCCTACTGGTATTTGGCACTCACCCGCTCATATTTCCACTCGGTCTAGATGTTGGAGCATCTCCTGGTACCAAAAAGGTTCTGGGACTTTCACCCAAGGACATCCTATGTGCCCACAGTACTAGAGCCAATATTTTCGGTATCCAATCCGGCCATCCACGATGTGCATGTGGAGGCCACAACCCTAATGTCGCTAAGGCATATAGTGAATCACGTCACACGGAATGCGAAATGCATGAGTCACACCATCCAGTCATGCATCACTCCTGCGCGTACCGCATGATCATGTGGGGCACTCCATCTCATAAGGAGTCCCATAAATGTCTCAGTCCAACAGTGCATGCTATGATCAACCATTCCTCATAACAAGTATACATATGATGCGTATGGGCATGTATCATGATGTAATACTAAGCATGTTCTCGTATGTCCTACTAGACTAAGTACACTAGCATGAATATTAGATATAGCAGCTAATAACCGGTCTTAACCGATATATCACGTAAAAGGAGTAGGAACGAAATGATACACCTCATTAGGCACAAGTAGTCTTTATGGTACGGCCCTTGTTAGACTATCATAACCTATATCAATGTACTAGCATATCATATATCCTAAGGCTCCCCTGCAAGGGTGGTGGAAGGTATCATCATTAATGGGGGCCCAACGGTTTGGGTTAGCCCAATAGGTAAGGGTGGAAATGGGCTTAACAATGGGCCCTATGAAAGCTTACAATGGTGGACATTTAACCACCATTGTCCTAAGGTGCGGTCCATTTGAAAATCAGAATCGGAATCATAACGAGACTCTCGGCCCTCCAATTATCTAGGAAAAGGATGGACAACGCATGTATATAACACATACATCATAGGTAGGCCTCATCCCTCACAATGGGCCTCATGTACATCATATTGGGCCTCACACAAGGGTCTCACATACATCTCTATGGGCCTCGCTCAAAGGGCCTCATACATCACATTGGGCCTCACTCATGGGTCTCTTATACGTCGCATTGGACCTCACTCGTGGGCCTCATATATATCACATTGGGCCTCACTCATGGGCCTTCAATACATCAAGTGGGCTGCATCACATGGGCCGCAACAATGGGCCTCATACACATCAAGTGGGTTGTATCACATGGGCCGTAACAAAGGGCCTCATATACACTTCAAGTGCGACCCATTGTCCTGTATTCTACTATCTACACCATTCATCTATTTTTAGAGATCATTTTAGAGCATTACCCAAAAAAATGAATCACATAGAAAGATCATCTAGACCATACTATGACTAGCAGTGGAGGTAATGATTTTCACTGTTAGCAATCATAGGGCCACCATAACGTTTATTTTCCATCCAATCTGTTCATAAGGTCACAAAGGCTTGGATTAGGAGGAAAAAAACAAATTTCATATTGATCCAGAACTTCTATGACTCCAAACAGTTTCAATGGTGGACATTCAATCCTCCACTGATTTTTGCAGTGTGGTCCACCTAATAGGCAGATCAACGCCGTGGATGGATGGTGTGGATGTAACACATGATCAGACCCACCGAACTCGCTGACGTCCTTACTAATGGATGGTTTAGATATAACACATGCCTCTATCAGACCTTTAGAACTTGCGACGCCAATGCAACAACTATACAGATCAGCCCACCGTCCCAAAAGATGGATGGCTGGGATGAAGTACATACATCATGAAGACGCACAGAACTTGCTAGCGTTAATCCAGTAGGTGTCTGCTGCTGGTGGGGTCCACAAATGGATGGTGTGGATAAAACCCACACAGCACGTGGGATCCATGCAGATGGACGGTGTGGATCAAACCCACACAACTTGTTAACGTCAATACTACAACTATATAGCTATGTAACGCACACCAGCCAATCCTCTACTCACATAAGTGGGTCCCACGTAGGGCCCACCATATAGTATTATATATTAATATATATATATATTATTTTTTTAAATCACTCCAGCGTCCAAGCCCTGAACGTCTGGATGGACAGTGTAGATGTAAGGTACATGCATCATAGGTGGGTCCACGTGTGGGACCCACCAGCTTTGGTACAAAGCTGATATTTGCGTTTTCTCTTCATTTGGACCTATCTGGACATCTGGCCTATCTTGACAACGGGCAGTAAGCCTGTCCATTGGACAAGCAGCGAGGTGGGTTTCACCACCAGCGGACAGCGTGGATCATACATCAAGGTGGGCCATGGAATATGGGAAAAAGAGAGAGAGAGAGAGAGAGAGAGAGAGAGAGATGACATGTGGTGGAGAGGAGCTTTGCCACTATGAGTGCTCCTATGAATACAATACATACATCAAGTGGGTCCCATTACATGTGGGCCCACCAATCAAAATCAACGGTGGAGATCCCTTCTCCACTGAAAATGCAAGGTCTAGATGACCCTTTCACACTAGAAAAATAAACATCATGATGGGGTCCATGGAGAATGGTCCCATCATGGAATGATCATGTGACTCATGGTGGGCCATCGACCACACCTAGGGTCTAAAATGAGATCCATACATCAATCGGTAGGCCCCACTTGGCCCATCATCAAAACACAAATCTAAGCCTATAAAACACCCATCGTTGGATCTTCTTCTTGGTTCTATGACTTCCTTAGCTCCTTGGCTTCTTCTTTGATGAAGGTTGATGAAGGTTGGAGGGTTGAGATGGGAGATTTGGGGGTAGGAAGTGGGCCACACACAAAGCTCTTTCTCCTTGGAATGCTTGGACGACCACTCTCTTGATCTTTAAGGGTTATCTCTATTTGATTGTAGCCCGAATACCCATCCAAGAACCAGTAGTAAGAATGACCAGCTAGCCTTTCTAAAATTTGATTAATGAAAGGTAAAGGAAAATGGTCCTTCCTTGTGACGGTATTCTACTTTCGGTAGTCAATGCACATCCTCAAACCAGAAATAACTCTAATTGGCACGAGTTCATTATTGGCATTGGCTACGATAGTGATTCCAGACTTCTTAGGAACCACCTGTGTTGGACTCACCCATTGATTGTCGGATATAGGGTATATGATACCCACATCCAACAATTTAAGTACATTAGCCTTAACCGCTTCCTTCATGTTAGCATTTAAGTGGCGTTGTGGTTGTCGGGAGGTTTTTGCATTTTCTTCTAAGTGAATGCGATGAGTACAAATTAAAGGGTCAATTCTCTTGAGGTCTGTAATTGTCCATCCAATGGCTCCTTTATGTTTCTTGATAGTAGAAATAAGCATACTCTCTTATTTTTCATCAAGGTGGGAGGAAATCACCACTGGGTATGTCTTGTCTTGACCTAAAGAAATAGATTTAATATCAGCGGGCAAAGGTTTTAGGTCAAGCTTCGGTGCCTTGAGACTAGACGGTAGAGGCACTATATCGGTTTGGGGCAAAGTCTCAAATTGTGGCCTCCACCGGTTAATTTTAAGTACCGGTGTCGCATCAAGTAAGGCATCCATCTCCCTAATCATGTCATCATTTAAATTAAGGGAGTGTGCTAAGCAGGTTTCTAAAGGGTCAAAGTATAGAATCAAAAGCTCTCTATCTTCCACGAAAGAATCGATCATGTTAATGTTGTGGGTATCATCAACATCATCTGATTGTTTGCTCATACTGAAAAAATGTTGACCACTAATGTCATGTTCCCAAAAGATAAGTTCATAACTCCATTCCTACAATTAATGATGGCATTTAATGTAGCTATGAATGGGTGACCAAGAATGATGGGAATCTGAGTGCTCACGTTTATGATAGGTGGAGTATCCAAAATAATAAAATCCACTGGATAGTAGAATTTATGGACTTTGACCAACACGTCCTCAATCATCCCTCTCAGTACACAAATTGAACGATCAACAAGTTGTAGTGTGGTCTGGGTGAGTTTTAATTCACCTAGACCTAATTATTTGTAGACTAAGTAAGGGATCAAATTAATGCTTTCCCCCAAGTCAAGGAGTGCATGTTCAGTCCAGTGGTTCCCAATTACACAAGTGGTGGTTAGGCTACTGGGATCCTTGTATTTTTGTGGCACATCTTGCTTGAGGATGTATGGCACTTACTTTTTTTGTCAAAAATATTTTCTTTTGAATATTTTTTGCCTTTTGGTAGTGCATAGATCTTTTAGGAACTCTGCATATAAGATAATTTGTTTAACAGCATCCAATAGAGGGGTATTGACTTTCACTTGTTTAAGCACCTCCAAAATATCCTGAGAATTAGATAGAGGTTTTGGTGCAATCAACCACTGGGGGAATGGTTAATCGGCTTATTTTGGGAGTCCGTTTGTATCCCATGTGGGATGTCGTTAAGTCCATCATCCTCAACTTCTTTTGAGTCCTTAGGCTTTTCAACCCTTACCAGAATAGTTTTGTCGATTGTCTTTTCACTTCTAAGAGTGGTGATAGACTTAGCTTGTTCCACATGTTCATTGGAAGAGCTCGGGTCACTGATTTCACATTGCGGCTTCAGATTGGGGAGAGGTTGGGCTGGAAAAGTCCATTCCTCCCCAATCGCTAAGTGTGACTCAATCCTTTGAATTGATGATGTAAACATCCTCATTGTTGCTTTGAGATCCTGAAATACTTTTACTGTATTCTGATTGAATAGCTCTTAGTTTTGCATGAATTTTTTAACTGGATCCTCTCGAGGTTTTATAACGTCTCGAAAAAATCCATACAAGGACTCGAGTATCACCTCAGGCAGAAATCACTTAGGACCAAATCCTTTAGAAATTAGATGAGAATTAGCTAAAGCTACACTAGAGTACCTGTAAAATTAGTACTAATCACTTTAAATATGATCTGCAAGACCCAAAACATGTAGAATCATTAACGCTACTTTACCCTGAAATCTAGAATCAATATCTAGACCCGGTTGCTCTCGGGAGCACCTTGAAACTCCGTATCGGACCTGGACAACACGTCGAAAGTCTGATGACCGCGAAACTATATGGTTATGACCGCATTACTGGACTTAACACCCATCTCGGAAATCAAGTCCTAATAGTGTCTAAAAATACACAACTTGAGCCCGGAGCGAAGTGTGTGAGAAACGTGAATATCTTTAGAAAATGAACCCAGATTTAAGTGAATTGAGTCGTTCGCTTGCAGGCCAAATATAAAGATTCAGACCATCAGAATCTAACCCCATTACAGCCTCGGATCAAGGAAAATTTTCAATTCATGTCGGTGCACTTGTGGCCCTGATCGAGTATCGGTGACCATTGAACTAAAACTGGTCTACCACAGTCGATCTGTAAATCTGATCGGACCAAAAACTCAGCTTGACCTAGATCTAATGTCAGGGAGCTTAAGTTCGACCGCATGTTGAAGGGAGGCCACCAGAAGTGCTCCGTTGGTCTAAAACAGACACCCTTCGGATATAACCTAAGTATACCTTGGCCCTGGGGCCATTTCCATCAGTCCTGGGCCTATATAAAGGCTTAAAACCCCCCTCTCTCACTCCATACGAATTTGCTAACCTAGGTGAGAGAAGAGAAAAGAAAGAGAAGGAAAGAGAGAGAAAGAATGATGGAAGTTAGGGTTTTGCTACAGAGATCGTCCCCTGCCACTCTAAGTATCGAAACACCACTACCGCGTCGCTATACCGGGGATTCTGGTTTAGTTCTTAGGTAAGAAATTCTAACCCTAATCTATTTTAGGTTTCTGAATGGCGTATTAAATGAAATAGCTAACCTATTTCATGCTATAGGTTGTCGTTGTATCATAGACAAAGGCTTAGTGTTTAAACTGAGTTCGTTACGAGTCTACTAGTGAAAGGTGCAGACTATAAATGTTTAGGTTATGGTTTTTAAGGCTTTCAACATTAGTTAATGATCTATGACTGACTTGAATGCTATCACATGCTTAGATACAATGTTTCCCGCGCTTTACACATATATATATATATATATGAACTATGTTGAGTGTAGTGTACTTCATGTGTTGGTTGAAATGATTGAATGCGTATAGAATTTAGACTCGTGTTTGACATGATTATCCGTCGTGGATATAAGGTTGATGTATGTGCGACAGCCCCTTGGTGAAAGGATTTGCCCTAATACATGTTATGGCCAACATACATCATGTATGTTATAGTGTGTAGTCTAAGTGTTTGTTGAAATGACTGAATGAATATGGGATTATGATTTGTGTCTGTCGTGTCTATGGAATGCAAATACATGATTGTTGTGTATGTGACAACTCCTTGTTGGAAGGATCTGTCCAAGTATATGTTATAATCAACATATGTTATGTATGTTGATATGTGTAGTCTAAGTGTTTGTAAAAATGTCGGTATGAGTCAGTATTTGGTGCATTGTACTTTATACGGGTGTCGAGATAAGATTCTCAACTACCTTAACTGTGTGTATAAATCTCTCCATGCAACCTACAATATATTGTCTGTTTTACTTATGGAATGCGTATGTGGGAATCCATGTTTATGCTGTATTTCATAAAATGCTAAATAGTTGTAGGATCTGAATTATTTGTTCAATATTGCATTTACTACTTCATTTGATTACTTGTTGAAATCGAGTGTGGTTGGGACTATGAAATAGTCCAGGCAATCGGTAACACATCCTGGTTTGGCGGTCGAGGTTGTTTCGCCACACCAGACACGTTCGAGGAATCCGAGTCGTACGCCGCTAGTCGACAGTAGTTAGGCCACACGGAGTGCTTACGTGCTTCATGTCGATCGGCTCGTCGTATGCTCGTACCAGTTGATCTTGTCAAGTAACCCGATTGGTCCGATGTATGTTCACCATGTATGGACGCTACTGCTTAAACCTAAGGTACCAAACTCACCAGTGAAAAACTTGTTTAACTTTGGTACCTCGATCCGCTAAGACTCATGAGCTGGACATAGTGGTATGGGACATCGTGGTCGAGCTGTCGGCCTACGCTGGGGCGACGAGCCTCCCTGTAGTGACCAGTGAGCAACACTACCTCATGAGCTGAATACGGTGGTAGGGGACACTGTATTCGAGCTGCCAGCCTATACTGATCAGGTAACGAGCCCTTTGTAGTGACCTCGAGCATACTCTAAGACTGCGTTGAGGTGACGAGTCTTTCCATAGCAACTAGAGTATAAACTAGGCCTACACTGATCAGGTGACAAGCCCTTTGTAGTGACCTAGAACCGCAACATCGTATGATATTTACTAGGACTGACGACTTTAGAATGGATAATTGTTTAGGAATTGATATGAGGGAGGTACCTTAGCTTCCCAACCCTGTTGTATGAATAAACCTAACTAAGAACTTGGTTAACATAATCATAACATTGCATTGCACGGTGCTTTGGCGAGGAAGTAGCATGTGTCTAGAGTGGTGCATGCTGCGACCATGAGATGAAGTTCGCAGAGGGAGTGCAGGAGAGGGCATGCATCATATCATACCATCTTTGCATTAACAAGAGTATTTAGGGCTTGATTGGTGTACTGCTTTATCATTTCTACTTAATCGAATTGATAACATGTTAACCTTTACCTTATATCTCCACTGAGTTGATCACTCACTCCCACGTTCTGGGACAATGTTTTAAACACCAACCAGACTCTGTCTTAGTTGCAGATGGCGACGCGACGTATGAGGCGGAGCCTGACTTCTATGACAATGACGAGGAGTTCTCTTATATGCAGTTATTAGGCGGGTTTGCTTAGACGGTCCTGATCGACAGGGGTTACAGGGCTTATCATTTGTAGTTGGATTATATTTGATATTTTGTATTTTAAACTAATACATGTAATTATTTGACCTAGCAATGTATTCATACTCTAGAGACCGGCAATGGTCTATACGTTCCATATATGCTTATATACATCTCTCGGTCTTCCTCTTGTGTTATTTAACTGCCTCTGGAGTATGATATTTTGATTTGGTATAATCCCACTCATGTTTAATGCACTAATACAGACAACATTCAATCATTATTATATATGTTGCATAAGTGATGTTTTGAGACTCGGGAGTTGGGCTCCTGCTAGACCCCCGATTTTCAGGGCGTTACAAGTTGGTATCAGAGCATGATTTAGATTAAACTGGACCTGGGTTATGGTCACACAATGCACATTGACGTACTTTGACTTAGGAGGGAGCGACAAAACGTAGGAATAGGCATAGGTTCCCATTTTCACCAATCGGCAAATGTAATGACCCGAAAAATTTCGTGCCAAGACCCGAGTACTAACTCTATTTTCCTTAGAAGTTATTTGTGGGTTAATTAGCGCTAAACTCGATTGCTTGTGAAATTAGCATCAATCACTTTAAATTTGATCTGCAAGACTCAAAACCCGTAGAATCGTTAGCGCTATGTTACTCTGAAATCTGGGATTCAACGCTAAATCCAGTTGCTCTTGGGAATTTTTAGAAGCTTTGGATCGGACCTGGACCGCGCGTCGAAAGTGCGATAGCGATGATCTTAGACAGTTATGGTCACCATGTTGGACTTGACCATCACCTTAAAAATCAAGTCTAGATGATGTCCTGGGTCGATCTGATTGAGTCCGGAGTGAAGAGTGTGAGAACGGTGAGAAATTAAATATGATTTTATGAAATCTGAGTTGTGTCGCTTGCGCGATGATTTTAAGCAATCTGACCATTGGATTCTGACCCAATTTCACCCTTGGATTAGGGAAGATGGCTCAGGTATGTCATCATGCTTGTGGACCTAATCGAGTTTCGGTGACCGTTGAATTGAGTGTGGTCCGCCACAGCTGATCTGTAAATTCGATCGGTACGAAAACTCAGCCTGACCTAGATCCATGGTCAGTGAGCTTAAGTCCGACCGCACATGGAAAAAGGACCGCCGGAAGTGCTCTGTTGGATCGAGAGAGGCCTGATTTGGTTATAACCTAAGTATCCTTTGGCCCTAGGGTTATTTTCATCAATGTTAGACCTATATAAAGACCTTAAAACCCTCACTCTCTTTTCCATACGAATTTCCTAACCCTAGCTAAGAAAGAGAGAGGAAAAGAGAGAGAAAGTGAGAGAGAAGTTGGTGAATCATCTTAAGATTCTTTCCTGTTACTCTACATTCTTAAACCATCACTTTTGAATTGTTATTCCGGCGATTCTAAGTTCATCCTTAGGTAAGTTAATCTAACCCTATTCTGTTTAGAGCTTAGAATAGTATATGTGTTGATGTAGTTCATTTCTATTCTTGCCTTAGGTTATCTAGTCACCGTTGACGAAGACATATCGTCTGAATCAGTTCGGTGTGCTTTTTCTGGTTTAAGGTGCGGACTATTTTCGCATAGGTTATGGTTTTCAAGGCTTTGAATGTCAATTAATGGTTTATTCTTATTGTGGGTGCAATTTCACATGCCAAATGCTATGTTTACTTTGCGTTCCTACTATGTATGTGTTATATCGAGATTTGTGTATTCTATGTATATGTAGGAAGTATCGTATACGTATAAAATATGAACATGTACTTGCCATGATTAACTGTCGTGTATTTGTGCTAGTTGTATGTGCGTCAATTCCTTGGCAAAAGGAATTGTCCAAATGCGTGTATTTCAACATACGTCATGTATGTTGAATTATGTAGTCTAAGTGTTTGTAGAAATGTCTGAATGGTCTAAAGTGTAATATATTATCTTATTTGCGGGCGTTGAGAAGTGATTCTCAGCACTCCTATTGGTGTGTATGATTTCCTACATACAAGTCACATTCTTGGTTGTTTAACTTCAAGTATTACTTATGTGTAAATCCATGTTAAGTTGATATTCTTCAAATGCTCACATACTACGTGATTTGAATTATTGTTCCATTACTATCCTAAATTGTATATCCATAGCTGTTCTAATGGAATGTGTTTGGGACTATGAAATAGTCCAGAAAGTCGGTAATCGGCCTTGAGTTCGTGGCTGAGGTTACTTTCGCCACGAAGGACGTGATTTGACGAACTCGAGTCGTATTAGAGTTGTCGGCAGTGGTTTGGCCACACGGAGTATTTGCGCACTCTATGTCGTTCAACCCAACGTGCGCTCGTGCTAGTCGAGTTCGTCAAGTAACCCGATTGTCCGATGTATGTTCACCATGTATGGATGCTATTGTTTGAATCTAGGGTACCAAACTTACCGATGAAATCCCGTTAACTATTGTACCTTGATCCGCTAAGACTCATGAGCCAGACATGGTGGTATGGGACACCGTGGTCGAGCTATCGGCCTATGCTGGGGTGACGAGCCTCCCCGTAGTGACTAGTGAGCACACCAGACCGATTATGGTGGTATGGGACACTATATTCGTGCTATCGGCCTACATTGATTAGTGACGAGCCCTTTGTAGTGACCTCGAGCATACCTTGATACTGCATTAAGGCGACGAGCCTTAGAGTAATAACGAAGGTATGATAGGCGTGCATTGATTGGTGACGAGCCCTTTGCAGTGACTTAAAACCGTATGATCGTATGAGATGGCCTAGGACTGACGACCCTAGAATGGATCACTGTGTGAAAATTGATATGAGGAAGGTACCTTAGCTTCCCAATCCTGCTGTATGAAAAGGACTAATAACAACTTGGTAATCATGTTCATGCACTGCATTGCATATGCGTGGAAGTCGTTGGCACTGTGGGAGGTTGTCATGCGTAACGTAAGATGAAAATGCTGAGGGAGTAAGGCGAGGGCATGCATCATTTATACATACATTCTTGCATTAACAAGAGTACTTTAGAGTTGTTTAATTGTATTGCCTTACCATTACTGCTTGATTGATTTGATATCATGTTAACTTTTGCGGTATTGTTCCACTGAGTTGATCACTCACTCCCATGTTCTGGGGCAATTTTTCAACACCAACCAGACTCTGTCTTATATGCAAATGTTGACGCGACCCCTGAGGCAGAGCAGGAGTTCGAGGATGATGAGGCTGCATTTTCTTTTATGCAGTTTTCAGGCGGGTTCATGTGAGCCATGTCCTGATATGCGGGAATTCTAGGTTTTCTTTTGGAATAGATAATGTCATTTGATACTTGTATTTTTTGATAGCAACACTTGTAAGTATGACCTGGCATGTATACGTATTTCAGGGACTTGCACATGTACACATATATTTCTTTAAGTCTTCCGCTTGCGTCTTTCACTTATCCCTGAATTATGTTTACAGTTTGGCTTAATCTATTCCATGTTTTATGTACTCATACAGACAACATACATCCATCATTAAATATGTTGCATAAGTGATGTTTTGAAACTCGAGAGCTGAGTTATGCTCGACCCCCGAATTTTAGGGTGTGACAGCAAAATTTACCTAAATCGACCGCTAAGATCGGGCCCGTACACACCCGTGATCACTTGAGTCGATCCCTGATCACTTCTAGACTATCAATTAATGGGTTTAGATGAAGATTTAATCCATTCCAACCTCAAACGACCCAAAAAATGCAAATGTACATGAGATAGGACCCGAATGACTCGAACGGACTCCAGGGTTAAAATCGTACAAATCGGGGGGACCCAGAGTGGACCCTGCATGTTTCTGGCACCCCGGGGGGATGGCATCGCCCAAGGGGCGAGCCATCTTTGGGACCTCCAGGGACAGGCGATGCCATTGGGGGATTAGCGAGGCCTCACTGGTCGGGCCGGCATGGGCCGGGCGGGCCGATACAGGTGGGATGATGTGGGGCCCACGGAGTCACGTGGGACCCCCCTTATTTATTCCATTTGCTCCCCCACTTCATTTCTCACCCCTCCAAGCTTTCCTTTCTCTTCAAAAACCCTTTCTCCTCTCTCAGATCTTCCCTTCATCCTCATATTTCCTCTCTTTCCTTCATTTCATACACCCCTTCAACATTTTCATCAACACCCACCTCCTCTCTCATTTTCTTCGATTTGAGTGCACAAACCTTCCATTTGTGACCCATATATCTTCAAGTCCTACAACCCATCCTATTTCCTTATATTATTCCACTTCCATGGCTCTTTTTGAGCTTGTGGCGGCCATCTTCTCCATTTTCACGCTTCTTTCTCTCATGGGAAAGAAGAGGACTCCTACGAAGGAGGTCGGGCCTAGTCGCCCTACTCATTCAAGGAGACCAAGAGGTGTCACCGCTAGTGCAAGCCTTAATCGAGAGATAAGGACAAAGAGGGACCTTGATCCCCGAGCTGCCCTCGAGAGAGCTCTACTGGCGGATCTATCCCATGGAAGATTCCAGGGTCATAGGGTTCTTTTTGAAGCACACATGGACCAGAAGCTCTTTAAGAAATATCTGTTGATGGACCGCCTGGTCGAGGCTGGGTGGGGTCCCATATTTGAGGGCAAGTCTCGTGCGAATGTGAACACCGTCCGAGCCTGTTACACACACATTCGAGAGCCAACACTGGAGCTTTTACAGTTCATATTCCCTGTGGGGAGGCGGGATCTCACAGTCAATGCTGCCTTGATAGCTTGAGTTATAGGAATGCAATTTGGCGAGGTCCATGCAGGTGAGAAGAATCTTCGGAGCGCACGTGAAAAAGATTGCCACACGCAATTCCTTTGTGGCCAACTAGCCCACTGGAATCCAAACAATAGCCTCCTAGCGACCAATATGACTGACGACTTCCACCTGCTCCATCACATCTTCATATACAATGTATATCCCCAGTGGATTAATCGCAGCGAGTGCACACACCTGATGGTAGACTTTCTGTACTAAGCTGGGCAGGGAGAGAAGCTATGTGCCTACGTATGTGCTGCTATAGATAATGCAAACTGCGCGCTCTTCCAGGACGTCCATTTCACTCCCATTCAGCTGACTTATATGCAAGCTTGCACACGAGTTCACTTATAGACTTGGCGCAGAAGTTCCTGTGCCGATCCATTTCATCAACGACACCACTCTCAACAATATAAAGATTGGGCCACGATAGTGTCAAGCCCGACTCGACGAGAGTGAGGATGAAACAGAAAGTGAAGAGGAAGAGAGTGATGAAGAAGGTAGAGATGAAATAGAAGAAGAGCAGGCAGAGGAAGAAGAGGAGGCCCAAGACACTGATGAGGGCTCTCCTGTGCTGTGTGATGGTGATCGGGCTGCTATACAAGCCCGCTTGGCTCAACTTGAAGAGGGCCAAGTTACCCTGAAACAGGAGATCACATAGACCTGAGCCAAGGTTGAAGAGACTCAGGCCTTCATGAAGCGAAAATTTAGCAAGGTGTCTCGTGCTTTGAGGGCTATCCTGTGCTGTGTGCAGGACAAAGGTGCACCTCCACCATCATCGGATTCTGATGACTAGTCATGCATGCATTCTTCTTTTATTTTGCTTTGTTTGCTTGTTTCTATGTGTAGCCTCGATAGGCTTAATGGTGTGGTAGTTTAGTAGTATGTTTTAGTGTTTAAAGCCTTGATTGTATTAGCTCACATGCATCTTCTGTCATGATTCATGTAACGCTGTATCTCATGTATTGTGACAATTTTGTTAAATGAAATACATGAAGTTTCTTTGATCCGTAATCTGAATGCTCTGTAGTTGAGTTGTGAGTATACTGAATCTAACCTGGGTTGCACCCTATATTGTATATAAGGAATGCCACCTAAGGCTACTCAGAGTACGGCACGTCTCACGCTGGGCGAATCGTTTGACGGGGTTCCTCCCCTAAGCGATAGTCATATGGACCCCAGCTTGGGCCCGACTCACGAGACCATGCTGGATTCTCAGCCGGCCACTGGCCCCACTAATGGGCCGACACCTGCTACACCACCGGTTCCTGAGCAGAATCGTGCATCCACATCGACACCTCACATGCCTCAGATGGCCCCTCCTCCAGATAGGTTAGAGCAGATGATGTTGTTGATGCAGCAGCAACAGATACACCAATAACAACAGCAACAGTAGTTTTTGGCTACCATGGCGGGGGTCTTTGCCCAGAGTATGGGTGTGGCTCCACCTGCATCACCTGTGAACCCTGCTGGGAATGCGGATGCTAGTAGCCATTTTGAGCGATTCCAACGCTTGCAGCCTCTTACTTTCGCGGGTACTCACCGACCCGAGGAGGCCAAGTATTGGCTTGATCGCATCTCTAAGATGCTTAAGCCACTACACTGCACTGAGGCAAAGCAGGTGGAGTTGGTCACCTTCATGTTTGAGAAGGAGGCCAGCTTATGGTGGGACAGTATTTTCCGCACTATTGCGGTTGAACATGTATGGACATGGGCAGCCTTTGAGACCCGCTTCCACGAGAAGTACTATCCCCTCACTTATCGCCATGAGAAGGAGAGTGAGTTCCTTCGCCTCCTACAGGGAGGGATGACAGTGGCAGAGTACGAGAACTGGTTCACGGAGCTAGCTAGGTATGCTCCTCTGATACTTGCCGATGAGCCGATGAGGATGCGGTGATTTTCTGAGGGTCTCCGACCCGAGATTCGCTCAAAGATGTGTTGTGCTAGCATACCCATTTATGCTGAGCTAGTACACGTGTCTTTGCAAGCGGAGCAGGATAGGGATAGGTTATCCCACACTCGTGTGCCTATGGTTCCTAGACCACAACCAGACATGCTGAGCAAGCCATTCCTCTGCAAGAGGCTGCGTACAGATTCACCTCCTGGGCTTGCGGCTCCGCCGGTTCAGCTGCGACGGGCAGATTTGTGGTGTAGCTATTGCAAGAGGCTGCGCCACACAGAGGTAAATTGTTTTACCAGGATGAGGGATAGTGGGTTCTCACCGCCTCAGAGGATCAACCACCCGATGCCTCAGGCTATTTCTGCTTCACCTCTATGGACAACACCTACACACCCCTCCTTTCGACTGTCGGCACCTCGCTTTAGGCCGCCTCAACGGTCTATAGCGCCACAGTCGAACCGTTCACAGCAGGCTCGGGTGCACTCACTTACAGCTGAGGCATTCGAGGCATCAGATGTAGCACCTGTGGCTTTTGAAGTCACAGCTCAGATTCAAGGTACGCCTGTCTTTTTATTGATGGACACCAGGTCCACTGTTTCGATCATATCATGCGCCGCAGTCAAGCAGCTGGGATTGGTTACTACTCCTACAAGGGGAGTGAGGATCCTCACCGCTACAAGGACCTCGTCGGATGTTACCAGGATGTGTGAGGCGTGTTCATTAGACTTAGGTAGTAGGACAGTGTGTGTCGACCTGATCGTCGCCCCGCTATGGCTCTACGACATTATCCTCGGTATGGATTGGCTTACCGAGATGAGGGCAGAGATTGATTACGAGACCAGGTTCGTGATAGCCAACGAACCTGAGGGCACGGTCTTTACTTTCCCAGTTCAGGTTAGTTGGCCCTGTCGAGTTGATTGCTACGCTGCCTTGTTAGAACATGAGTTGGGCCCGACGTTGGGGAACACGCTAGTGGCACAGGAGTTCATGGACATGTTCAAGGCGATACCTGGACTACCTCCTCGGCGCAAGATCAACTTTACTATCGACTGGCGCCCGGTGCGACACCCATTTCGCTACCGACATATCGCATGCCTCCATACGACCGAGTGTGTCCCCTTGAAGATTGATGACTTGTTCGAGGCAGGTTTCATACGACCGAGTGTGTCCCCTTGAAGAGCGCCCATGTTGTTCGTGAAGAAGAAAGACAGTTCACTGCGATTATGTATTGATTATCGTAGGTTGAACCAGGTGACAGTGAAGAACAAGTATCCTTTGCCTAAGATAGATGATCTGTTTGATCAATTGAAGGGGGCACGATACTTCTCAAAGATCGATCTGCAGTCAGGGTACCATCAGTTGCACATCAGGGATGAGGACGTGCAGAAGACGGCCTTCAGGACCAGTTTTGGATACTATGAGTTTCTTGTTATGTCGTTTAGCCTCATGAACGCACCGGCGGAGTTCATGGACTTGATGAACAGGGTGTTTCGACCGTGTCTATTCCGATTTGTCATCGTATTTATAGATGACATCCTGATATACTCCAAGAGTCGGAAAGAGCACGAGGAACACCTGCGAGCAGTCTTGGGTACTCTGAAGAAGAACCAGTTGTTCACACAGTACAAGAAGTGCGACTTCTGGAAAGAGGAAGTCAAGTTCCTAGGACATGTGATGTCCAAGGAAGGGATAGCAGTTGACCTCGCTAAGGTAGCCACGGTTCAGGACTGGGAACAGCCCAGTTCGGTTACTGCGGTGAGGAGCTTTCTTGGTCTGGTAGGGTACTATTGTCGATTTATTAGGGACTTCTCCAAGATTGCCAGACCGCTATCTCAGTTGACAGGAAGGATCTGAAGTTCGCCTAGAATGAGAAGGCGGAAGCAGCTTTTCAAGAGCTGAAGGACAAGCTAACGTCCGCCCCTGTGCTAGTATTGCCAGAGCAAGGGGTTAAGTATACTATATACACCAACGCGTCTCGCGTTGGTCTAGGTTGTGTCCTTATGCAGAAGGACAGGGTGATTGCTTACGCTTCGAGATAGTTGAGGAAACACGAGGAGAATTACCCTACACATGACCTAGAGTTGGCAGCCGTCATCTTTGCACTGAAGCTCTGGAGACATTATGTAACGCCCTGAAATTCGGGGGTCGAGCATAACTCAGCTCCTGAGTTCCAAAACATCACTTATGCAACATATTTAATGATGAATGTATGTTGACTGTATTAGTGCATAAAACATGGAATAGATTAAGCCAAAACACAGATATGATTCAGGGATAAGTGAATAAAGCAAGCGGAAGACTTATAGTAAAATGTGTACAAGTGTAAATCCCTGAATTACATATACAACCAGATCGTGTAAAAGTGTTATTTAACAAAATTATAAGTATCAAATTACATCATTTCAGTTCCCAAAATATCCCAGGAATCCCGCGCATCAGACAGAGACTCGCTAGAACCCATCTGAAAACTGCATATAGGAGAAGGCAGCCTCGTCGTCATCCAGCTCCCGCTCTGCCTCAGACATCGCATCCACATCTGCAACATCAGGGCCTAAGACAGAGTCTGGTGGGTGTGAAACACCGCCCCAGAAACGTGGGAGTGAGTGATCAACTCAGTGGAACAATAAGGCACTGGTTAACATGTTATCAGTTCAATCAAACAGTAATGATAAAGCAGAACAATTAAATAAATCCTAAGTACTCTTGTTAATGCAAGGATGAATGCAATATGATGCGTGCCCTCACGCGTACACCCTCAGCGTCTTCATCTTACGTTACGCATGACATCGCCTCAAAGTGCGCCACATCTACAAAGCACATGCAAATGCGGTGCATGGATATGATTACCAAGTTGTTATTAGTCCATTTCACACAACAGGATTGGGAAGCTAAGATACCTTCCTCATATCACCATCCAAACAGTGATCCATACTAGGGTCGTCAATCCTAGATATCTCATACGATCATATAGTTGAGGTCGTAGCAAAGGGCTCGTCACCAATCAATGCACGCCTTTCATGCCTTTACTACCACAGATCGGCTCGTCACCTCCTTGCGGTATCCAGGTATGCTCGAGGTCACTACAAAGGGCTCGTCACCAATCAATGTAGGCCGACAGCACGAATATAGTGTCCCATACCACCATAATCGGCTCACGAGTTAAGTTGCTCACTGGTCACTACGGGGAGGCTCGTCACCGCAGCGTAGGCCGACAGCTCGACCACGGTGTCCCATACCACCATGTCCGGCTCATGAGTCTTAGCGGATCAGGTACCATGGTTATTAGGATTTCACTGGTAAGTTCGGTACCCTAGATTCAAGCAGTAGCGTCCATACATGGTTAACATACATCGGACAATCGGGTTACTTGACGAACTCGACTAGCACGAGCGCACGTCGAATTGAGCGACATAGAGTGCGCAAACACTCCGCGTGGCCAAACCACTGCCGCCAACTCTAATACGGCTCGGGTTCGTCTAATACGTCCTACGTGGCGAAAGCAATCTCAACCACGAATATAGGGTCAATTACCGATCTCCTGGACTAAGGCATAGTCCCAAATATCCTACACTACTACAGATATTCATATGGAATGTAAAACAGTAATGGAACAATAACTCAAATCATGTTACATACACATCTGAAGAATATCAACTTAACATAAATGTAAGCATAGGAGATGCTTGAATTTAAATAACTTGAAAGGTAACTGCATAAAGGAAAACATGCGCATCAATAGGAGTATTGAGAATCACTTCTCAACGCCCACGCTTAGTGTAATCAGTTACACTTAGATCATTCATGCATTTCTACAAACACTTAGCATACAAGGAACAACATACATGACGTATGTTGGAATACATGCACTTAGACAATTCCCTTTACCAAGGAGTTGTCATACATGCATCTAGCATACATACATGACCAATAATCATGGCAAGCACAAGTGCGTATTTTATACGTATACGGTACTTTATAAATACACTTAGAATACACACATCTCAATATAGCACATGCATATCAGAAAAGCAATGTAAACATAACATTTGACATGTGAAATCTCATCCATAACAAGAATAAATCACTAACTGGGATTGAAAGCCTTGAAAACCATAACCTATACACTTAAAGTCCGCACCTTAAGCGAAGAAAGAACCGCCGAGCTGATTTAGACGAGTAGTCTTTGTCAACGGCGCTAGAATACCCTAAAATAAGGATAGAAATGAGATACAACAACACCAAGTCTAATCTAAGCTCTAACACAGGTTAGGGTTAGGTTAACTTACCCCAAAAGAACTCAGAATCGTCAGAGGAACGATTCAAAGTAAAGGTTCAAAGGTGAAGAAGAACAAGGAAGAATCAAGATGATTCACCAACCAATCTCTCTCACTAACTCTCTCTTTTCCACTCTCTTTCCAAGCTAGGGTTAGAGAAAATTCGTATGGAAATGAGAGCTAGGGTTTAAGGACTATATATAGGCCTTAAAATGATGGAAATAACCCCAGGGTCAAGGTATACTTAGGTTATAACCAAAGCACGCCTTTCTCGATCCAACGAAGCACTTCTGGTGGGCCTATAACCACGAAAGGTCGGACTTAAGCTCATTGACCATGGATCTAGGTCAGGCTGAGTTTTCATACCGACCGGCTCTTCAGATCAGCCGTGGCGGACCACACTCAATTCAACGGTCACGGAAACTCGATCAGGTCCACAAGCACTAGGATATGCCTGGGCCAACCATCCTGATCAGAGGGTGAAATTGGGTCAGAATCCAACGGTCAGAATGCTTAAAATCGTCACGCAAGCGACACGACTCAGATTTCAATAAAAGCTTAATAAATTCCAACCGTTCTCACACTCTTCACTCCGAGCTCAACCAAATCGACCCAGAACATCAGATCGACTTGATTTTCGAGGTGAAGATCAAGCCCAACTCGGTGACCGCAACAGCCTAAGATCATCGCTATCGGACTTTCGACGCGCGGTCTAGGTCCGATCCAGATCTTCAAAAAATTCCCCAGAACAACTGGATTTAGCGATGGATCCCAGATTTCAGAGTAACGTAGCGCTCACTAATCTACACGTTTAGAGCCATGCAGATACAATTTAAAGTGATTGATGCGGATTTCACAAGCAATCGAGTAAAGCACTAATTACCCCAAAACAACTACTTAAGGAAAGATTAGCACAAAAATTCCAAGGTCGTTACACATTACGTCTACGGAGAGGAGTTCGAGCTCTTTTGCGACCATAAGAGCCTCAGATACATATTCACTCAAAGGGACCTGAATATGAGGCAACGGCGATGGATGGAAACCTTGAAGGACTTCAAGTTCGAGGTTTCCTACCATCCGGGCAAGACTAACCTTGTGGCTGACGCGTTGAGCCACAAGAAGACTATAGAGTTTGCGGCTCCGCTGATGGTGGCAGAATGGGATATGGTAGAGTTTGTGTGAGACTTCGAGCAGAAGCTCACTATGGAGGAGCCCTTTGAGAGCGTCACGCATGTTCGTGTGAGGCCACTTATTGATAATAGGATCATCAAGGCCCAGAAGGACGATGGATGATTGTCTTAACTTCGAGAGCAGGCTAGCGACGATGAGGACGCCGAGTGGAGAGTTGGTATGGATGGGGGCTTACGTTACCGTTGCCGCCTATGGGTCTCAAATCTTCATGATTTGAGACAGGAGGTTTTCGAGGCTGTACATAGTTTGAAATTGGCGATGCATCCTGGAAGCACGGAAATGTATCAAGATATGAAGAGATCATAGTGGTGGGACAATATGAAGGCCCACATAGCAGATTATGTGTCCCATTGTCTCACGTGCTAGCAGGTCAAGGCTAAACACCGCGAACCTCCTAGACTGCTTCAGCCCATGCCCATAGCTGAATGAAAGTGGGATTTCATCTCTATGGATTTTATCTCAGGGTTACCGAAGACGAGGAAAAGACATGACTCTATTTGGGTGATCATGGACCGGTCGACAAAATCGGCCCATTTCCTTCTGCTTAAAGTCTCAAACTCTGCAGACGAGTTGGCCAGGTTGTACATCAAGGAGATTGTGTGTCTGCATGGAGTTCCCCTAGAGATTGTGTCAGACCGAGACACGCGATTCACATCTATCTTCTAAACTCGTATCCAAGAAGCGATGGGTGTGAAACTGAAGTTCAGTACCGCGTTCCACCCATAGACTGATGGGCAGACGGAACGGGTGAATCAGGTGTTGGAAGATATACTGCGAGCTTGTGTACTTGATTTCAAGGATAATTGGGATGACTGTCTCCCATATGCAGAGTTTTCTTATAACAACAGTTTCTAGGGGAGTATTAGCTTGGCTCCCTATGAGGCCTTGTATGGGCGCCCCTGTTGAGCACCGCATTGCTGGATAGAGGTTGGTGAGAACTGATTGACCCAGAGTTAGTACAGGCGACCTCAGAGAAGATCGATATCATAAGATGTCGACTTCAGGCAGCATAGAGCAGACAAAAGAGCTACGCCGATATGAAGCGACGACCGCTTGAGTTTAAGGTTGGAGACCATGTGTTCCTCAAACTTTCCCCTATGAAGGGAGTCCTTCATTTTGGCAAGAAGGGGAAGCTTATGCCAAGATTCATTGGCCCATTTCAGATACTTGATCAAGTGGGTGTGGTGGCATACCGTCTTGCTCTACCCACACTACTTGCCGGCCTGCATAACATATTTCATGTATTTATGCTGAAGAAATACATTCCCGATCCTTCCCACATTATCAGATGGGAGCAGGTACAGTTGAGTGAGGACGCAACATATGTACTGCGACCGATGCGGATCCTAGACAGGAAGGAGCAGGTATTGTATAACAAGGTTATCCCACTTGTGAAGGTATTGTGGACGCATCACACTGAGGAAGAGGCTACTTGGGAAACTGAAGCCAAGGTCCATAAGAACTACCCTCAGATTCTCGAGGAGTACGAGAAGGTGCTAATTTCAAGGACGAAATTTTTCTTTAAGGGGGTAGATTGTAACGTCTCGAAAAAATCCGTACAAGGACCCGAGTATCACCTCAGGTAGAAATCACTCAGGACCAAATCCTTTAGAAATTAGATGAGAATTAGCTAGTGCTACACTAGAGTACCTGTAAAATTAGCACTAATCACTTTAAATATGATCTGCAAGACCCAATATGTGCAGAATCATTGACGCTACTTTACCCTGAAATTTAGAATCAATCTCTAGACCCAGTTGCTCTCGGGAGCACCTTGAAACTCCGTATCGGACCTGGACCGTACGTCGAAAGTCCGATGACCATGAAACTATACGGTTATGACCGCATTACTGGGCTTGACAACCATCTCGAAAATCAAGTCCTAACAGTGTCCAGAAACACATAACTTGAGCCCGGAGCGAAGTGTGTGAGAAACGCGAATATCTTTATAAAACAAACCCAGATTTAAGTGAATTGAGTTGTTCGCTTGCAGGAAAAATCTAAAGATTCAGACCGTCAGAATCTGACCCAATTACACCCTCGGATCAGGGAAAATTTTCAACTCATGTCGGTGTACTTGTGGCCCTAATCGAGTACCGGTGACCGTTGAACTGAAACTGATCTACCACGGTCGATCTATAAATTCGATCGGATCGAAAACTCAGCTTGACCTAGATCCAATGTCAGGGAGCTTAAGTCCGACCGCATGATGAAGGGAGGCCACCAGAAGTGCTCCGTTGGATTGAAACAGACGTCCTTTGGATATAACCTAAGTATACCTTAGCCCTGGGGCCATTTCCATCAGTCCTGGGCCTATATAAAGGCTTAAAACTCCCACTCTCTCACTCCATACGAATTTTCTAACCTAGGTGAGAGAAGAGAAAAGAAAGAGAAGGAAAGAGAGAGAAAGTGTGAGGGAAGTTAGGGTTTTGCTATAAAGATCGTTCCCTGCTGCTCTAAGTATCGAAATACCGCTACCATGTCGCTATACCAGCGATTATAGTTCAGTTCTTAGGTAAGAAATCCTAACCCTAATCTATTTTAGGTTTCTAAATGATGTATTAGATGAAATAGCTAACCTATTTCATGCTATAGGTTGTCGTTGTGCCGTAGACAAAGGCTTAGTGTTTAAATTGAGTTCGTTATGAGTCTACCAGTGAAAGGTGCGGACTATAAATGTTTAGGTTATGGTTTGCAAAGCTTTCAATGTCGGTTAATGATTTATGACTGACTTGAATGCTATCACATGCTTAGAGACGATGCTTCCTGCGCTTTACACACACACACACACACACATATATATATGAACTATGTTGAGTGTAGTGTACTCCATGTGTTAGTTGAAATGATTGAATGCGTATAGAATTTGGACTCGTGTTTAACATGATTATCTATCGTGGATATAGGGTTGATGTATGTGCGACAGCCCCTTAGTGAAAGGATTTGCCTTAATACATGTTATGGCCAACATACCTCATATTTGTTATAGTGTGTAGTTTAAGTGTTTGTTGAAATCACTGAATGAATATGGGATTATGATTTGTGCCTGCTGTGTCTATGGAATGTAAATACATGATTGTTGTGTATGTGATAACTCCTTGTTGGAAGGATCTGTCCAAGTATATGTTATAATCAACATATGTTACGTATGTTGATATGTGTAGTCTAAGTGTTTGTAAAAATGTCGGTATGAGTAAGTATTTGGTGCATTGTACTTTATACAGGTGTCAAGATAAGATTCTCAACTACCTTAACTGTGTGTATAAATCTCTCCATGCAACCTGCACTATATTGTCTGTTTTACTTATGGAATGCATATGTGGGAATCCATGTTTATGCTGTATTTTATAAAATGTTAAATGGTTGTAGGATCTGAATTATTTGTTCAATATTGCATTTACTACTTCATGTGATTACTTGTTGGAATTGATTGTAGTTGGGACTATGAAATAGTCTAGGCAATCGGTAACACGCCCTGGTTTGGCGGCCGAGGTTATTTCACCACACCAGACACGTTCAAGGAATCCGAGTCGTACGCTGCTAGTCGACAGTAGTTAGGCCACGTGGAGTGCTTACGCGCTCCATGTCGATCGGCTCGACGTATGCTCATACCGGTCGAGCTTGTCAAGTAACCCGATTGGCCCGATGTATGTTTACCATGTATGGATGCTACTGCTTGTATTTAAGGTACTAAACTCACCAGTGGAAAACTCGTTTAACTTTGGTACCTAGATCTGCTAAGACTCATGAGCCGGACATAGTGGTATGGGACACCGTGGTCAAGCTGTTGGCCTACGCTGGGGCGACGAGCCTCCCTTTAGTGACCGGTGAGCAATATCGCCTCGTGAGCCGAATACGGTGGTATGAGACACTGTATTCGAACTGTCAGCCTACACTGATCAGGTGACGAGACCTTTGTAGTGACCTCGAGCATACTCTGAGACTGCGTTGAGGTGACGAGTATTTTCGTAGCAACTAGAGTATAAACTAGGCCTACAATGATCAGGTGACGAGTCATTTGTAGTGACCTAAAACCGCAACATCGTATGATATTTATTAGGACTGACTACCATAGAATGGATCATTGTTTGGGAATTGATATGAGGGAGGTACCTTAGCTTCCCAACCCTGCTGTATGAATAAACCTAAATAAGAACTTGGTTAACATGATCATAACATTGCATTGCACGGTGCTTTGGCGAGGAAGTAGCACGTGTCTGGAGTGGTGCATGCCGCGACCCTAAGATGAAGTTCGCATAGGGAGTGCAGGTGAGGGCATGCATCATATCATACCATCTTTGCATTAACAAGATTATTTAGGGCTTGTTTATTGTACTGCTTTATCATTTCTACTTGATTGAATTGATAACATGTTAACCTTTGCCTTATAGCTCCACTGAGTTGACCACTCACTCCCATGTTTTGGGATGGTGTTTTAAACACCAGCTAGACTCTGTCTTAATTGCAGATGGCGATGCAACATATGAGGTGGAGCCTGACTTCTACGAAGACGAGGAGGAGTTCTCTTATATGTAGTTATTAGGCTGGTTTACGTAGATCGTTGTAATCGACGGGGGCTACAGGGCTTATCATTTGTAGTTGGACTATCTTTGATATTTTATATTTTGAACTAATACATGTAATTATTTGACCTGACAATGTATTCATACTCTGGAGACCGGTAATGGTCTATAAGTTTCATATATGCTTATATACATCTCTCAGTCTTTCACTTACATTATTTAACTGCCTCTAGAGTATGATATACTGATTTGGTATAATCCCACTTATGTTTAACGCACTAATGCAGACAACATTCAATCATCATCATATATGTTGCATAAGTGATGTTTTGGGACTCGGGAGTTGGGCTCCTGCTCGACCCCCAATTTTCAGGGCGTCATAGGTTTCCTTTGATTTAAGAGTTAAGTAAAGACCTCCTGAGGATTAGTCATTTATCGCAACTAAAGTTTGGATGATTCTTTTAACTGGAATAATGAATATTTAAGGTGGGTTCACTGAATGGGCGTTGGTAATTGTTTACGACGTTTGATTGCTCATTCAACAACTCTTGAAACACAGGAATTGTAGGACAATCCTATGTTTAGTGTATGTTGCTGGCACAAATACCGCAAGCAACTTCCACAAGCTCCTTTAGTTTGACCATTTCCACCTTCTTAAGCTCCATGACCTAGACTTTGCTTGTGAGACCGGCCACCCTTGCACTCATGTCATCTTCTTTTTTTAAGACGTACATTCCTCCTTTGTCTCTTGATTGAGTAGACTTAGACATGGTGGGTCTTGGAGAGGTGTCCCATGATTGCGTGTTCTCTACAAGTTAATGTAAATAATCCCACACATCATCGGCCTCCTTGTTTATGAATTCATTGTTACACATCATCTCTACAAATTAGCGCATGAGCGATGTCAGTTAATTATAGAGAAAGCTTATTATCCACCAGATTTCATAGCCATGATGTGGACACGAATTCGTGAGATCCTTGAACCTTTCCTAACATTGGAAGAAGGTTTCTTCCTCTTTTTGAGCAAAGTTCATGATTGCCTTCTTTAAAGTGTTTGTTTTATGAAACGGGAAGAACTTTTTAAGAAATCCTTGGGTCATTTTAGCCCATGTGTCGATAGATCATTGCTTTAAGGAGCGCAGCTACAACTTAGCCTTCTCCTTTAATGAGAAGGGGAACAACTTCAGTCTTAATGTGTCTTCAGATATATTTAGAAGCTGCAATGTGATGACTATCTTGTCAAATTCTTTAATGTGTAAGTATGAACTTTCAGAGTCTAGTCCTTGAAATATAGGAAGGAGTTGAATCACTCTAGGTTTGAAATCCACATTTCCTACATTAAGTGGAAACACCATGTAGGAAGGTGTACTCACTCTCGCCGATTGTAAGTAATCTCATAAAGTACGAGGCAGGGGAGCATGATGCACCTCATTCTCATTTTGAACTTCCACAACTGGAAGTTGAGGTTGAATTGCAGTCATTACTTCAATTAACTTAGAGGATCTCAAGTGGTGTCTAATCCGGTGATGGATAAACAACCCTTCGACTAATCCTCATTCACTTAAGAGACGTCAAGTGTTGTCACGAACCCACTTAGGCATGAAACACTCACAACCTTCAAATTCTAGACAATTAAAACTTAAGAAAAAGAAAACTACAGGAATAAGAAATTTGGAAAGAAAAGATAGTTGAAAGAAGTTACCGGATTGGAGTTGCTATGTTAGATTTCTACGAAATAGAAAACAATGTTAGTTCCTAAGAATAAATTCAGAAAATCCTAACCTAAGAACACAACAAAAACATAATTCTAATCCTAAACTAATTCCAATACTAATTAATCATAGAAAAACGTAGTCGAAGTCTTTGGCAACGACGCCAAAAACTTGTTCACAATCCCAAGTGCAGGGCTGCGATGTAGTAATAACTTGGTGAGATCGAGGTCGAATCTACAGGGACTTATATATATATGTATTCTGAAAATAAACTAGAACTAGAATAAGATTTAAACTAAAATTTGGAATAAGCGAGATCAATTGTGAATAAACTATCAATAAGAAAAGGGATACTACAGAGCTAAGGATCCACTTGTAGTTATTAAGATGCTACCTTACTTGACTTAACAAAACACGATTGGAATCGGAGTCCCATCCTATCCAGTTGGAAGATAAGACAGTTGAAGCACAATCTGAACTTCTCATTAAAATAGTTCACACATGAAGCACTGCCCTGATGATCGGAAGGGAATTCAATCATCCAACATACCCAGGAGACGATGGTGAATCACGATTTTACCAATCTCAACAATATCAGAATAAATAAGAAGATATTCAAAGCTATCACAACATCTATTGTAATTTGAGTCATAATAAACCATAGAAAACTGAAAATATTCCTTAACTCAAACTAAAAATCAATGAAGTTCAACATAAATGTGAATTAAAACAAGATAAACATCCCAACAAACTACAAGCTTCACCTCTTAACCCTAGGTAAGAGGTTTAGTTAACCATCGACGTGATTAAAATAAAATCTCTTAAACAAAGCATGAAAAATAAATTAAGGAAGAAGAAAAAAAAATAAAAATCTTGGGAGGCTTCTCCACTCTTTGCTCTACTCATTGAATCCTAATTTGTGTTTAGAACTCCTTGAAGAACCCATATTTATAAGCTTTCCTGGACCATCTTTGGAAACCACTTCAATTTTAAGCACTCTGCATAACGCCTTCAATTTCATCGAACAGTCTTCGATGGCATCGAAGGTAAAATCGCAAGTTGAATCGAATTCGAAAGTCGCACTTTTTCACACTGTGTAAAATCTTTGATGCCATCAAACTTCCTTCGTTGTTATCGAATAAATATTCGATGTCATCGAAAGGTGTTCGATTAATCTAAAAGTGTCCAGAGTATTCCGCGAGTTTCTTAAAAAATCTCTACAAATCTCGATGTCATCGAATTGACTTCAATTTTATCGAACAGGTCTTCGATCAATCGAACAGGTCGTCAATGTCATCTAGAAATGCGTCTAATTAGTCCAACAAGAAAACTTGATTTTCATGTAATTCTCGATACAATCGATTCATCTTCAATGTCATCGAACACTCACTTTGATGCAATTGAAAGGTGTTCGATGTCATCAAGAGTGAAGTTTAGTTTTTCTGAATTTCTGCACTTTGTACTTTCGGCTTCCTTCCTCCTCCATTTGATTTCTTTGAATCTTGGGGTCTTGAGATCTTCAATATTGGTCTCTTAAGATCCATCCCTTACTCTAATGATTATTAAGCATCAACTTCCATGGTTTTAATACTCTTTTCATTCCAAGCTCTCAGATTCACCTTGCAAGATACACATGCATAAAATATACTAATTAAGCATTATCATGTTCATAAACTAAGATATAAACAGGAAAAAATATGCAATATTTGACACTTAACACACAACTCCTCTGTCATTAGGACGGATGCTTTGCAAGCCGGAATGCTACCAGAATCACCATTTGAATTATTTTCCGTTCTTTTGTTGTATCTTTTAAATACACTTTGTTTAGAATAAAAGGAAATGTGAGGATGTAATCGGAACCCAAAATTAATAAATTTAATCATGATGATTGTTCTTCTATATTTCCTTTATTATTATTAAATATAAATATTCTAATCGTGATAATTCGTTTCTTGTCATAACACCGGCACGTCCTCGATTGAAGGTGGTGCAGTTGGTGTAAATGGATCAACCCCAGCAATGTAAGCACTTCTTCTAATCATAATTAGAAATACTACACTGATAAGTTAGAAATAGGGTCCCACCGGGTGTGCCAGAAACTTGTTACTACTATTTTCAATATTGAGTGTGCGAGCGTGCCAGAATTGAAATTGCAACTTTAATTCAAATTGAACAACAATGATCCAAAGTGCTAAGATAGGCAAACACATAGTGTATGACCAGAATTTGAAGAGATCGGTCGCTTATTCAGCCACTCGCTCAATGTGTAATATTGGATCAGGCGATATTCAAAAGCTGAGATTTGTCCTTTGATGATGGATTACACCTTTGTCTTTCGTACGAAAGGACTTTTCAGTACAGATAAAATGAGATGGGAAAAGATATTCTTATAGTTGGTCGCGAAGAATAGCTACGGAACACCTTTCCGATTGATTAATTGAATCTAGTGTGCAAGCGTAGACTCAAATTACAGCTAAAAATTACTAGCTACTTGGTTAGCACTACGGATTACACTACAAAATGTAAATAACCGATTGAAAAGTAAATAATTACACTAAGAAATGTAACTTGCTTAATAGGGAAAGTAAAAGATTGCATTATAGAATATAATATGACCTATAAATTGATGGAATAATTAAAAAAATAGATTTGGTTTATTTAAGTTGGTATGAGATGATTTTCCTTTCTCAATTCCTTCACTATTTATAACTTTGATTTAACTCCTCTACTTCTCCTCTCACTATTGGTCACTTAAGTAGTACACGCACCTTCTAATATGCATCAGGTATGATTATCGGAAAGTCTTCTCCGTGCGCGTGTGTGTGTATATATATCTTCAAATGCACCATGCGGATCTATACAGATCACACGTAACTTCTCCATGTTGATTCTCGCAGGTAAATGGGAATTAACGCAGCTTAATCTAAAACTTTGTGGCACACGAAGTTTTTAACGGTCAATCACCACTGTTTCCAATGATATGGCTCACCTGAGACTTAGATATGCATCCTCTCTTGCTCGTGTAATAAACTGAGCTGGTAAAACGGATGGACGGCTTGGATATACGATACATACATCAAGGTGGGCTCCACTGTCAGGGCCGCACGTAATCCGCTCCCTGGTCAGTTGGTCCAAGTACGCAACAAAAGTCCTTTGGTCTCATGGTTATAGACAGACACGTTGGGAGTATAAGCTTATTATGACACTCCTGCGCGTGGAGCCCACCATGATGTTTTCATGGCGTCCAGTTCGTTCAAAAAGGTCATCCCACCATGGAATTGGGATGCCACAAAGATGAGGCCAATCCAATAATCACGGTTCCCACATGAATCATAGCTACTTGGGTGGTTGTCAGCTGTTCTCTATGGTGTAGCACATCACGTGTGTTAGTGTGATCCAAGAAGCTGGGCCGCAACCACCCAAAACCTTTAAATTTACGTGGTGGCCGTTGATTGGTATAATCTTTCGAGGCGGCCCATTTCTTGGCTCTTCTGGACTACTTCGATGCATACGGACAATGCTTGATCACGTTTTTAGAGCAAGCTAAATGTACAGAGGCGATGCAGAGGATCTAAAATATGAACGTCGTCCCCTCACCCACCATGAGCTGCCTTGCCTCTTCTATCGGAAGCGGTTCGCGCCCTGCCCGCACTGGACGAAAATCCGTCCAGGTAAGGGTCCGTGGAGCTTACCGTGATGTATGAGTTTTATCCAGGCCGTCTATCTATTTTCACAGATCATTTTAGTGTAAGAACCCAAACCTAAACTAGATCCAAGTCTCAAGTAGACCACACTATGAGGATTGAACGCTTACTATTAAAAACTTCTTGGGAGCCTAAGAAGTTTTAGATCAAGCTGATATCTGTGTCGTCCCTTCATCCATGTCTATATGACTTTTTGAATAGGTTGGATGGGGAATAACCACCACGTTGGTCCTTAGTAAATTTTCAACGGTGGGTGTCATTACCACTGCCACTTCCTTATGTTGTGGTTCACTTGAGCTTTTTATCCACCTTATTTTTGTAGCATGCATCCTTAAAATGATCTGAAAAAATGTATGGATGGCGTGGATAAAGCCCACAAATCACGGTGGCCCCACGTGCCCTCTGCGGCTCTGCCTAGACGGATCAGTGTCGGGGGCAGGACGCAATCCGCTGCCCTTTCATTCACTTTATTAATCGTCCGTCTCTCTCTTCCACCGTATGGCCATCTCGCCCACGGTCGTGGAATAAAGAAGGAAGACTTGGGAAGGCAAGCGATACGGAATCTATCAATCTCCAAATAACAGATGATCGCATTGGCATCTACCATCAAAAGAGAAATCCTCTCTCACCCACCATCATTGATTTGATACCTTGCTCAGGGGGAGGGCACGTTAATATCGTACGCACATCCCCCTTTTCCTTCCTCGTCGAGTCAAAAAGAGATGGCGGAGCTGTCGCAGGCCCAGCAAGTTTATGCAGCTCCGAGAACCCTCCAAGTCTGGCGGAGTCTCCTAAACTGGCTGGCCTTCTTCTTCCAGATCCTCCTCCAGATCTTCAAGGGAACCCCTTCCTTTGCTCAGTTCCTCTCTTCTTCTTCCTCCCCTGCTTTCAAGCCTTTGCCCGTACATCTTCCCCATCATTCTGACGCCCACGATGATCTCATCACTTCTGCCGTCGATGATGATGTTGGTGATGATAGTCCTATCGGAAAGCTCACGGTACGTATGTCTCTCTCTCCTATCATCCCATTTGGTATTCAACTGTCCCATCTTGTCTTCGATTTCGTCTTGATTCATTCTTTTCGTGTGCAACCACAGTCCTAATCATTAGCTTGTTATGAAACTTTTATAATGTGAATAGGTTTATGTGTTTAAATGATGGGTAGGAATGCTCTCTCTCTCTCTCTCACTCTCAAATTCGGGATGCCTTTGGATATGCCACAAGATAGCGGTTGATGGGACTTCTGATCTAATGATGTAGGCTGTGTCTGGGATATGGTAAACAGAGCCTTCATCAAGCAAGCAGGCTTCCTGTTTCTCACTTTGTTTGACCCCAAATCACAAGTGAGATTTTTATGAGAAAGGTCCTTAACATATCGAGCTTTAAGCGATTTCATGGAATGTTGATAATCCACTATCGGCATATTTCTATGAAATCGAAGAATTTTTATTCATGTGTTGAAAAGCCTAATTGAATAAATAAAATATTCGAACGTCTCCATCTCCATAACCATCATCCCCTTACTGTAGTTCCATCTCCATAACCATCATCCCCTTACTGTAGTTATTTGGGTCGGCAGGAATCCTGTGTTCGCAATAAAAATATTATCCAAGGTGCTATCCTCGGTAAGTGAACAAGCCTTCATATCCCTCATCACAACCTCAATATAAGTCCTTTCAAGTCTTTGTCTTAAGCCTGTCAACCCTAATCAATATTCCCCTTTTGACACTCCTACTCTGGTAAGGGGCACAATCATTTTCCGACAACAATGCTCCACCCCCCGCGCAATCAGCCTAGCACCTTTCGCTTGTGCCCTCCAAAGCCCCCATTTGTGATGCATCTGGAACTCTAAAAGGTGTAGATAAAATGGGAAGCATGGTGTTAGTCTCTTCCAAAACCTCCCAGTTCACTATCTGCCAGAGATTAAAACCTTGGGTCCCCTGAGAGCAACCTGACCCTTATCTGCAATTTCGTCACTTGCCCTGGCCCCTTTATCAGTAGACTTCATTTCCCCCCCCCCCCCTTCTAGCTGGTACACAACTGCCTGCCTTCTCTTCTCTAGGATAGTGACTTAGAATCACTGATCCTACTGTTGCTCGAGCCCACATGAGACATTTTCCCTGAATGTTGATAGCATTGGAGAGCTCCTTATCTTTAGAGGGTTGGTTGAAGCTATCTGTAAAATCTACAGGGTACGCCATTTGACTACTGTTGCTTTTGAATTAGTAGAGTTAGGGTTTGCCCATTTGCAATAGAGACCAAGAACTACACTGGTTTTAAGTGAATCAGTTCAAGTTGAAGGCTTTAAGAGGGCAAGGGGAAGGCCAAAAAGGATGTGGGTGGAGGTAGAAAGAAAATACTTGAAGACCTATGGTTTAAATGAAGACATGGTTTGTAATAAAGTGGAATGGGATAACAAGATTCGTGTAGCTGACCCCAATTAGTTGGGATAAGGCTTTGATGATGATTGCAGCTAAGATTATCAATTGATAGATGGAAACTATCCCTTTTTGGGGTATTGTGATACTGCTAGATACAACTACCCTTGGGAATATTAGACAATTCCTTCTAAGGGCTTGTTTGATTTTTCAATTCACTAGGAAATACCATGAAAATATGTAATAATTATTTCCCCCGTATTTACCTCACTTTTTCCTATGTTTGATTTGACGACATGCATTTTTGACACAAAAATCGAAAACGCCACAACATATTTGTGGGTCCCACCGTGATGCGTATTGCTTATCCACACTGTTAATCTATTATGCCTGATGAATTTATGCCATGAGCCAAAAAACGAGTCATATCGAAAGCTCAAGTGGACCACGCCACTAGAAAAAGGGAATCAAACACTTACCATTAAAAACCTCTCAGGCCCACTGTTTCTTTTGGTGTGGGCCATTTGAGTGTTCAATCTGCCTCATTTTTCGGTTTGTGCCTTAAAATATTGTGTTAAAATGACTGGACGAAATGGATTTATCATATACATCCAAAAATTTAAAATAACTCTTTTAAACTGGTTTCCGAGGTAAAAAGTATGGTAGATTTTCAAATGATTTTCAAACGGGTGAAATGGTAATAATTACTCATTTCACAGGTATTTACACAACCACTGAAAATCAAACACACCCTAAATGCCAATCATCTTGAGATGCAAGAAAATTCCTTGCAAAAAGACCAAAGTTCCTCCATACTCAATGGTTTCTCGAGTAGTGCAATTCTTTGGGTTTTGAGAATGACCTCTTGACTGGTCCTCACCACCATGTCGTGCTTGAAATTGAATGGACGATTGTTGTCACATGTGATAATCACCATGTTGGCTTGATCACCTTTCTCTCTTTTCCCAGTTTTCACTAAGTAAACTTGTCCACGAGTCTTGCCATCCCACAACTTTCCCTCCTTTCCTAGTTCTCACTAAGTAAACTTGTCCATGTTTTGTTGCCATCCTCTAGCTGGATGTAAGATGCGCCGCAATGTCCATTATGTAACGGTAACGGTGGCAACCATTATGTGTAACGGGGTCGTAACGGCTGTAACAGGAAAAATGACCTATAACGTTGGGGCCATTATGACCCCTATAATGGCCCTAACTGTCCGTTAGGGGGCCGATACTGGGTTTTGCTTTTTTTTTTTTAAAAAAAAAAAAAAAAAAAAACCGTAATAGCCACTATGGCCCGTATTGTAACGATAATGGTGGTGGCCGTTACAGCCACTGTTACCCTTATGGAATACCAAGGCTGGATGCTTACCCTTGTTTGTCACCACAACTAATCTTTTGAAAGTTGAATAGGACCATAAAATCCCAACTCCCAAGAGGACTGAAATTATAAGTTGTAAATATCATAAAATTGTAGAATTTTTTTGATATGTTAAAATCAATGTTTCAAATAGCGCCCGTAGCGTAGCGGTAGCATACGCTACGTAGTGTAGCGTGGCTGTAGCGCTACGCAGCGTCCCAAATAGCGTAAATCCCATGTAGCGTACGTTACAGGGGTCGTAGCGTACGCTACAGCTACGTAGCGCGTAGCGTCCGTAGCGTAAGCTACAATGTATTTTTTTACTATTTTATTTTATTATTTTTTTTTCACGTTTTCTTTGTTTCTAATGTTGAGGAATGTGACACTTGTATTGTACTTGATACTTTTAAACTATGGGATTTTTATTTCTTTTCTTAATTGTGACTTATGGTTTCAATTAGACATTATTAATTAAAGTGGTTTGCTTTGAAAGTTGTTGATGTGATAATTATTTGATTTGGCTTACATATGTGGATTGGCTTTTGATAAATGATAACTAATAACTTTTTTGAACATGCTTATAATTGATAAAATGAATCATCTTTTAAGGATTTTTATATTTTTTTTCCTTTTTTTTTTTTTTCACTATTTATTATATTTATCCTATTTTTAAATTAAAAAATATAAGTATTGTG
This sequence comes from Magnolia sinica, assembly GCF_029962835.1. Lineage (NCBI taxonomy): Eukaryota > Viridiplantae > Streptophyta > Magnoliopsida > Magnoliales > Magnoliaceae > Magnolia > Magnolia sinica. Next base: position 48,286,948 of record NC_080580.1, read on the forward strand.
TAGCGTACGCTACACGCTATAGAGGGCTGAGCGCTATGCATCACGCTACTGCTATTTAAAACACTAGTTAAAATTGTAGGATTTTTATGATCTCCTTTGCAAAATATAGAGAAATTCTGAGATAATTGATAAAATGTGAAAAGTTTATGATAGAAGGTGTTATGGGTAAAAATGGACTGGCTAAGGAAGAAAGGTCAGCTCGGACCTCTGTGCTCGTCGCGCGATTAACCAACACCAGTTATGACCAGGAGGCCCTCAACAACTAGGGAGCAGCGGTCCATTGCCAGGGAAATAGCTTACTCCTCGAGCTCGGCCATTAGGAGATGAAGTATCTACACTCCCATTAGATGTCGATCCCCTCCATGGTCCCATCCATTTCCACGCTACTAGCCTCGGGGAAACCTTGTCCTGTGTGGTAAGATGAAGAGGATGGTCATCACTGATACCGCCTACATTCCATTAAGAAAAGGAGCTTGGTCTCAGTGTTCAGACACAAATCCCAAGGGCAGGTTGACAGCTTGGCCATCTGATCGATACAAAGGGAAAACTCGATCATAACTCATTAAAGAATCCAGGTCGGCAATCTCCTTTTGGAACGGCCGTCACCTCGGACTCTCCACCTCGGCCTCCTACCACTTGCTACTATTGGTTCCGATTGTACATACTCGAGATCCCAACTGAGGATCTCGGGAGACGACCGCAACACAGATCTGCCCGAGATCTTAGCCGAGGATCTCGGGAGATACCCACGACATATTTGGGATATGAATCCCTCTACAACACGCACCTACTAAGTAGGGAAGATCACGACCTATGCCACCGCCCTCTTTCAACTATAAATAAGAGCATCCCTAATGGTGAAAGGTACACACAACTCTACGCATAAAACACTATGCTTTACTAGACCCAGATTCCTTGTATGACTTAGGCATCAGAGGGTCCCCTGCTCTAGCCAGTGCCTCTTTTGTCTCTTTCGTGTGTGTAGGAACATGAAGGTCGAAGAAGGGTTAACCAGATTTCTACATTAACAGTTTGACACCGCCCGTGGGAATGAAATTGGAAGCCGTTCTCGTCACCTACATCAATTCAATAATGGCGAAGGGGAGAAAGAAAGCCTAGACCACCGCTGCTACGCTTAGTCCTGCGTTGGCAGAACAGTCCATGGACCATCAGGACTCATCTTCCTAGTCTCAGACTGATTCTGCACTCGCGGGCCCGTTGCAGCGGTCCCGAAACCGGGGAGGTTAGCTTGTCTCTCTGGAACACCAAGTTGAAGCCTTGACTAGCAACATCGATCAGATAAGGCGAATGCTAGAACGACAAAACCCTCCTGACCAGGGGGTTGAGGAGGCTATTGCTTGGGTAGTCACCGAAACTTCAGCACCATCTCAAGCACCTGCAGGCTCTCGGAGGAGCAAATAGGCCTGCGAAGCGCTAAGTCATGCGCCCTCCCATGCTTCGGGCATTGCCGTGCTGGCTATTTCCAACCTACGTCATGAGTTAGAAAAGAAGAGGCGTGGTAAGGCTCCTAAAACAATGGTCACTCCAGAGACAGTGGCCGAGAACGAGGATCCCTGGGAGGTTGAACTCAACAAATTACGGGGTTAGATCAGCGACATACGACAAGCCTATTGTGCACACGCTCCGAACTTAAGGAAGAAATTGAGGCCCTCGTCCGCATCTACGGGAGTATGTCAGTAGGAGGGATGAAGTTTCATATCGGAAGAACAAGCAGCCCAGCAATGGCAACAACAACGAGGCTACATGATAAATTCGCACCATCTTTGGTTGGCCTACGGGAGGAGACTTGAACTGAGCACACAAAGCCCATGCTCGGAGCATTAGCCATGGAAGTTCGGAACATTAAGTCCATCTCACTTACAGACCTCCAAAGGAACAGAAGGTAATCCCTTGTGAACTGACATTCACCGAGGAGGATTCTCGAGGAATCCACCATCCCCATGACGATGCACTAGTGGTGGCCATGACCATAGCCAACTGCAAAGTGTTTTGAATTCTGGTGGACACCGGCAGCTTGACCGACATCCTCTTCGCCGACACCTTCGAGAAAATGGGAGTCGGAAGGTCCCGACTCTGACCTGTTAAAACTCATCTGCTCGGATTCGCAGGGAACAAAGTCACCTCTGAAGGATCCATACTGCTCCCGTTCACTGCGGGTGAGGGGCAGAATCAGATGACGACGATGATTGACTACCCTTCTGTCTACAATGTTATCCTTGAACGACTGTCTCTCAACACCCTACGAGCGACATACCATCTTACAATGAAGTTCCCGACCGAGCATGGTGTCGGGCAGGTCAGAGGAGATCAGCAGGAAGTTGCCAGTGCTGCTCCACAGCTTTGAGGATGTTCACAATCCCAAGTGTAGGGTCGCGATGTAGTAATAACTCGTGAGAACGAGGTTGAATCTCCATGGACTAAACTTGTACGTATTCTGAAAAGAACTAGAACTAGAACTAGAATTAGAAGAAGATCTAAATCTGAATTCTGGAATAAAAGAGAGTAATTATGAATAATGTTTAACTATTAATTAAGGGTGAGAACTAGGGTGCCAAGGATCCACTTGTAGCTATTAAGATGCTACCTTGCTTGATTCAATAAACACAATTGGAATTGGAGTCCTATCCTATCCAATTGGAAGATAAAACAATTTAAATCAAATCTGAACTTTTCATTGACCTAATTCTCAATGGAGGAGAATTGTGAAGATTGGAAAGGATTCCATCACCCTACCATGCCCAGGAGATGATGGTGAACAATGGGATTTACCAATCTCACTATCTCAAAACAAGAAAAGAAGATATCCAAAGCTATCATAACATTTATTGTAATTTGAGTCACAATAAATCATAGAAAATTAAAAATATTCTTTTAATATCAAACTAGAAATTAATGAAGTTCAATAAGAACAAGAATCAAAGCAAAAAAAACATCCCAACACGCTACAAGCTTCACCTCATGTTTATAAAACCAAGGTATAAATGGGGAGAAACATGCAACATTTCACACTCAACAGAGGACGTAGCATCGCACGATGGTCATCACTTACCTCGATCCCTAGGAAGAATCAATTGAGAGAGGGTCTCCAGTAAAAGACCACATAGCCGTCCCCCTTAGTGATTCTGACCTAACCACTGTATAGATTGGCTCATCACTATCTCCAAATTTGCGGGACGAGATCATGGGACTCCTCCGACGCAATGCCGACGTTTTCGCTTGGTCCCACTAAGATATGCCTGGTATCAGCCCCTAGGAAGTAATGGTCCACAAGCTGAACGTCGACCCCGACCACCGACCAGTGAGACAGAAGCGACGAGCATTCGAACCAGAATGTTATGCAATCATTGGAGAGGAGTTCAGCCAACTCCTGGAAGCCGGATTCATCAAGGAGATCTATTACCCTGACTAAATCGCTAACGTCGTTTTAGTGAAAAAGTCTAATGGGAAGTGGCGGGTCTGTGTTGATTACACCGACCTGAACAAAGCTTGCCCCAAGGCCAACTTTCCCCTTCCACGGATCGAATAGCTTGTTGATAGTACGGCTGGGCACGAGCTTCTAAGTTTCATGGACGCTTACTCGGGCTATAACCAGATCGCTATGCATCCCCACAACAAGCAGAAGACCACCTTTGTCACTGACAATGGGCTTTACTGTTACAGAGTGATGCCTTTTGCGTTGAAGAACGCTGGAGCGACATACCAGCGGTTGGTCAACACGATGTTTGCTCGGCAGATCGGACGCTCCATGGAGGTTTATGTTGATGGCAGGCTTGTCAAGAGTATCAAACTTAAGATCATCTTTCCGACCTCGAGATGTTTGTGATCCTGCGAAAATATCAGATGAAGCTATACCTGAGCAAGTGCGCCTTCGATGTCAGCTCCGGAAAATTCCTTGGTTTTCTAGTCAGCCAAGGAGGGATAGAGGCAAACCCCAACAAGATTCGAGCTCTGCTGAACATGAGCTTGCCGAGGATGACAAAAGAAATTCAGTGCCTCACTGGCAAGGTTGCTGGCCTCAATCTCTTCGTCTCTCGGGCCACCGACAAATGCCTCACCTTCTTTAAGTAGTTGAAAGGATAACAAAAGATAGAGTGGACTGATGACTGTGAGCTGGCCTTCCAACAACTTGAGCAGTACCTAGGGTCACCTCCATTACTCTCCAAGCCTGAGCAAGGAGAACCACTACTGTTATACCCAGTGTTCATATCGTCGACGGAAAATCGATATTATCATCGATAATTTTGGTATCGCTAAACTTGAGATACCGAAAACCCATAATTTCGTTTGTCTTCCAAATATCGGCGATATGTCGTCGATAATGTCGGTGAGAACGAAAATATCGACAATCCGACCATAATATCCGAGCTGTCGATCTACGTATATAGTTTTAAATTTAAAAAAAAGAAAGATCTTAGATTAGATTGAGAGAACCACATAGAGATGTACCACGGAGGGAGAATCGAACGAGGTGATTCAAATACTTATAGAGGGAGAATTGAATCGAGAGATTTCTCCGACTGCGGATGAAAACTTGCGTCGAGTTAGGGCTTGAAAAGAGAGACCCTCTATCGAAAACCTTATCTTTTTACTTTACTTTTTTCTTTTCTAAAATGTATGTTTTACACTGTTAAAAAGCATAGGTCACCATCATTTTATATCGAAACAAAACAAACAGTGTATATAACTTTTAAGTTAATTTTATAGTGTGAGTTTTACACCACTTAATAAAATTGATTCACCACCATTTTACAGATAAAAATTACCATTGAAAGAAAACTTAGAAAAAAGTACTTGGGTTGACCAAGATGGTGCAGCCGTTGCTATGGGCCCACCTTGATATATGTATTCTATATCCACGTTGCCCATCCGTTTTAGTAGAACATTTTAGGGCATGAGCCCAAAAATGCAGAAGATCCAAATCTCAAGTGGACCATACAATAATGGTGATCGAATGCCATACCATTAGAAACTTCCTAGGGCCCACCTTAATGATTCCATAATGTTTAGTCACCTAAACATGGATGAAGGGAAAAAACAAATATCAGCTTGATCCAAAACTTTTGTGGCCCGTTAATGGTCAATCACCATTGTTTCATAGGTCCACTCAAGATTTGAATCTGCTTCATTTTTAAGCTCATGTGGTAAAAGGATCTTGCAAAATGGATATATAGAATATATACATCAAGGTGGGCAGCACAGTAAGGGCCACACCGTCTTGGGTGGATGGATGGATGTTTGGATGATTGGATTGGATGGATGGATGGGATGGGATGGTTGGATGATTGAACGGTTGGATGGATGTTTGGATGGATAGATGGAATGGATGGATGGATGTTTGGATGATTGGATTGGATGGATGGATGGGATGGGATGGTTGGATGATTGAACGGTTGGATGGATGTTTGGATGGATAGATGGAATGGATGGATGGATGTTTGGATGATTGGATAGGATGGATGGATGGGATGGTTGGATGGTATGATTAGATGGTTGGTTGGATGGATAGATGTGATGGATGGGTGATTTGATGGGATGGATGGATGGATGGGATGGATAGATGGATGATTGGATGTGATGGTTTGATGGTTGAATGATATATGGGATTGATGGATGTTTGAATGATTGGGTGTATAGATGGGATGGATGGATGGATGTTTGGATGATTTGATGGGATGGATTGATGGTTAGATGGAAAAATGGGTTGGATAGATGAATGTTTGAATGATTAGATGAGATGGATGTTTAGATGATTTGATGTGATGTGATGGATAGATGGATGGATGGGATGGTTGGATGGATGGATGAATGTTTGGATAGTCAGATGAATGGGATGGTTGGATGGATGGATTGATGGATGAATGTTTGGATAGTCAGATAGATGTGATGGTTGGATGTTTGGATGGATAGATGGGATGGTTGGATTGTTGGATGGATGGATCAATAGATGGAAGATTGGATGGGATGGTTGGATTGATGGATGGATGGTCGGATGGATGGATAGATGGGTGGTTGAATGGATGGTTGGTTGGTAGGTTGAATGGGATGAATAGATGGTTGGGTAGTTGGATGGTTAGATGGATGGATGGATGGATGTGATGGATGGAAGATTGGATGGTTAGACCATCATGCATATGTATTGTATTTATAAATTATATGCTTAATTATGCATGGATGTAAAAATGTATGAATGTACTATGCTTGTTTGTTTGCTTGTTAATTGGTTTAATGAGATTTTAGTGATTGTTGTGTTAATAATGGATTGATTTCTTACGATAGGACATGTTGTTAAGCCCTTATTAAAAGAAATTTTATTATATATGCATTCTTTTTACAAATTTTTTATTCATAAATATGCAAATATGAATATTTAGGCATCTTATGAAGTCTCATTAAAAATTTCACAGTTTTCCCCATGTTTACTAGCATTTCCGGTTATCGGCGATAACGATATTATATCTTTATCTCCGGCCAACGAAACTTGTAACGATACCGATAACTCGAACACAGGTTATACCTAGCAGTCTCGGCCGCAACGGTCAGCTCGGCCCTTATCCGATAACAAGGGGTGAACAACTCCCAATGTATTACGTCAGCGGAGCCTTGGTCTCGGTCGAAACTAGGTATCCAGACATTGATAAACTCGCCCTAGCTCTGGTTGTCTCATCTCATCGCCTTCGACCTTACTTCTAGGCCCATACAATTATAGTCCCTACCAACCAACCTCTTCGTCAAGTGCTCTAGAAGCCCGAGGTGCCGGGGAGACTCACAAAATGGGCAATTGAGCTCAGCGAATTCGACATTAAATATCAACCTCGGACTGCCATTAAAGGCCAAGCAATAGCTGATTTCATTGTCGAGCTCGCCTATGGACAGAACCTGGAAGCCAGTCCGAGCCTCAAAACTGACCAACTGGCTGAAGACGATCAAGTGGTTGAGCTCGACCCATCGACTTGGACATTGTACGTCGACGACTCATCCAATTCTAAAGGCAGTGGGGCCGGAGTAGTCATTAAGGCTCCCAATCATACCTGCACGCAATATGTCTTAAGATTTGGATTCCAAACATCGAATAACGCGACAGAGTACGAAACACTGCTCGCTGGACTTAGGCTGGTAGTTGCAATGGGGGCTCAGAACCTAAAAGTCCATAGTGATTCACAGCTTGTCATCAACCAGGTCGCCAGCGAGTACCAGGCCAAGGAAGAAAGAATGATTGCCTACTTACAAAAAGCCTGGGAACTTATCAACGAATTCCCCAAGTGCGACGTCAGCCTGATCCCCAGGTTGGAAAACTCCAAAGCAGATGCACTAGAGTTGGCCACAACGGCCGAAGATGACATCCCAAGGTCGATACCAATCGAGTTTCTGGTTGAGCCAAGCGTCAACAAGTCCGATCTAGATATAGTTCTTCCAGTAAATTCGGTCCCGAACTGGATGGGCACGAGGGCAAGCTGTCGGAAGATCAACTCGAGGCACGCAGACTCCAATCTAGGTCAACTCGGTACACATTGGTCGGGGACACCTTGCACAAAAAGGGATTCTCTCTACCTTATCTCAGGTGTCTCTGACCTGAAGGGGCCGAGTACGTTTTGAGAGAAATACACGAAGGAATTTGCGGCAACCACTCCGGTAGTCGCGCCCTCGCCCACAAAGTCGTCTGACAAGGGTACTTTTGGTCGACCATCCGGAAAGATGCCCAACGATACACCCAGAGATGCGATAAATGTCAGAGATTCGCGGCAATACCTCATCAGCCGCCTAAGTAGCTAACCCCCATGATCGGTTGCCCAATGGGGGATAAGCATCATCGGCCCCCTGCCAACTGGGGAAGGTCAAAATAAATTCGCAGTCGTTGCGGTCGACTACTTCACCAAATGGGTCGAAGCTAAGCCATTGACCAAGATCACCGAGCAGAAAATTATCGACTTCGTCTGGAAAAACATCATTTGTCGGTACAGAATCCCTCACACGATTGTCTCAGACAACGGGAAACAGTTTGACAATGATCAGTTTCGAGGTATGTGGGGGAACTTCGGAATTCGAAACGCTTACTCATCACCGCGGCATCCTCAAGCTAATGGTCAAGTGGAGGCAGTCAACAAGATCATCAAAAACCACCTTTGAACCAAGCTCGAGAAAGCTTAAGGGAGCTTGGGCCGAAGAGCTTCCCTATGACCTCTGGGCATATCGGACCACTACCTAGACAACCACATGAGAAACTCTTTTTTCCCTAGCCTTCGGAGCGGATGCCATTGTTCCTGTCGAAATAGGGCTCCCACTACGCGGGTTTGGTCCTATGACGAAAATCAAAATACCGAGCAGATGGCTCTAGACCTCGATTTGCTCGAAGAGAGAAGGGAACAGGCTCAACTCAAGGTCGCGACTTGGCAACAGCAGGTTGCCCGATTCAATTCCCGGGTAAGGGCGAGTAGATTCCGAGCTAGAGATTTGGTCATCCACAAGACCTTCCAAAACACCAAAGAGCCTGGTTCAGGGACTCTGGGGCCAAACTGGGAAGGACCCTAGAAGATAATGGGCACAACCTGACCATGAACCTATCGACTCGAAGACATAGAAGAGCGACCTCTGTCGCATCTGTGGAATGCCAAACACCTGAAGATCTACTATTCGTGAAGACTAACCTGACCTATCAGGTCCGAATCTACATGTCTACTACTTGGGATCAACAATAATTGACCTACTAGGTCAAAGTCTACATGTTTACTGTTCAGAATCTACAATAAAAATCCCAAAGCTGGGAAATTTAAACTTACATTTGTTGTCTACAATATTCGGTCTACATGAGTCCACTGAGGGCTTCCCTTAGTGCATGGGAAAAACAACCCTCTCACTAATTGCCCGACCCTTAAAGAAGAGGTCGGACCATCAATCAATTCTACTACATGGACTATTGAGGACTTCCTTTAGTGCAAGGGAAAAACACTCGTCACCAGTCGTCTGACCCTTGAAGAAGAGACCGAACCACTAATTAATAACACTACTTGGATTGCGTAATCTACAAACGAGGATCTCTTAGTATAAGGGAAAACAATCCTCCTAAGCAAACTGCTCGACCCTCTATGACAGGGTCGTTGCAGCTAGTCCATCTGTTCTACAACGGCAGAATTCCCTTAATGAAAGGAGGAGTTGAAGAGTTTGCCCCAACGCTCCTACTTGACTAATATGTTCGGCCTAACACTATGACCAATGAACAACCAATCGACTTGCTAAATCTACCTAGAATTCTGTACACAACAATCGTTACAAAAATCTCTATTTTCATTAATATAAAAGGAGTATACATATACGGAAAAAATACAAAAAGAGGGTAGAGAGGTCTGCTCAAAGACCTGCTGAGGTTGGTTCCTCGGTTTTAGCAGGAATTGGGCCCTTGGCTTCCGATGGGATCGGGTCTTCAACGGGGCTGCGCTCGAGGTGGGTCAGGTCGAGCTCGGGGTATAATCCCATAACATCCTCGAAGCACTTCTCGTACCCAAGGTTGTAAATTAGGTCATTCTTTGCCCATTCCTTGGAGGCTTTGAACTCCTCCACCGCCGCTGTCCGAGCTGCCAGGATAGACGGCCTCGGCATCCCTCAATTTTACTCTAAAACTGACCTTCACCTCAGCCAGCTTGGCCTTCCACTTGGTAGCCTTCTCCTGTGCCTCTTTTAGAAGCAAACGTATTGCTTCCAGCTAGGCCTTCGTCTGAGCCTCTCTCCTTCGAGCTTCTTCCTCCACTTGCGCCTCCTTTCGTGCCTCTTTCGCATGAACCCCCATTTGGATTTTCAGAGCTGCAAGCTCCCCCCCAGACTCCTTCAAAGCGGATTGGAGCTCCTTCGCAACGCGTAGCATGTTGCAACGAGCAGACAAGAGAACAAGGGCGAGCTAAAAAGAAACTCATGTCAAAGAAAAAAAGAAATCTAAGTATGAAAGACAACTACTACAGAACAAGGGAAACGTCCTACCTTGTAGAAGAGAGCAGCCACTTGGCCCACAACAGTGACCGGGCGCGTCTCCATCGCCTTAGTAAACTCGGCATCGGGAACATGCCGAACTATCCACGGAGGGAGGCCCTTTGTTACGACGGACGCAGACTTCAGAACCCCTTGGGCCTCGCCATCTTGGTAACCAACAGTACTGCTCGCCTGAGCTTGGGCTGTGGGGGACTGAGCCTCAGGGATAGGCTCTACCCGAACCTCAAAGGGTTGGGCTTCGACGACATGGGTCGCCTCCCGGATTCATCTAAAAAAGGATTAAGAATGGGACTCAAATCATTATGCCTAACATTTGACTTAAATTGCAAATATTAGGATTTTAACAATTATGATGATAGTGATTCCTGCCTGTGTCTTAGTGGCGGTTGCCAAAGCCGGTCTCGAATCATTGCCTGATCTTGTTGGAGGTAGATGAGGATCCTTTAGATATGAGCTCATGTGGCACGAAGTGGAGGGTTTCATGTTCATGATCAAGGATTTTTTTTTTTTTTTTTTGGGGGGGGGGGGGGGAAAATTTTTGCAGTGAATGGCAGCATTGGTTATCGGGTAAGTTGGAAACTTAAATTGTTTAAAGGAAAAAATAATGTGCGAAAGAAAGAGATTTTGGGGAGTTGGGAGGCAAAGTTGGAAGAAAATCTCAAGGGCATTCAAGCCATTAATATTAAGGTGGAAGAGATGGAGGTAATGGAGGAAGAAAGAGCTCTGAGGGTAAAACTGTCTATTGACTACTCAAATTGACCAAAGGAGGTACTCAAATAGAGACATTAGTCAAGAGCCCACTTGTCTCAAGGAAGGCAACAAAAATATGATATTCTTTCATGGCATTGTCAGTGCTTGGGCTAGGAACAACAAAATTTGTAGCATTGATGTGGAGTGCAAGAGATGGAGGGGAAACACCAAGTTTGTGAGGCTGTGCTTCAATTTTATAAAGATTTGCTAAGGCGTAAAGGAGGGGAGAGGCCAAGACTAGATAATCTAACATTCAAGCACCTATCTACTGTAGAAGTGAACTAGTTGGAGACTCCGTTTACCAAACAAGAGGTCAAGGTTGTAGTAGACTCATTGGGTAGGGACAAGGCCCTTGGTTCAAATGGCTTTCTTCCAGGTCTTTTGGGAAGTTGTCAAAGGAGATGTGATGAGCTTTATTTCAATCATTCTGAAGGTTGTGTGGCCGGTTAGTTCAAAGGACTTCATACCAATAAGCCTTTTTATTTTATTTTTATTTGGGGGGGGGGGGTGAGACCTTGGCAACCAAACTTCGGAAGGTTCTTGTGAGCGTCATATTTAGTAGCCAAGGTGCTTTTATTGAGGGTTGGTAGATTATGAATAGCACACTCATTGATCATGAATGTATTGACTTTCATTACAAGGAAGGCAAGAAAGGCATTGTGTGCAAGTTGGATCTTGAGAAGGCATTTTGATCTATAAAAAAAGGGCATTTGATCTATAAAAAAAGGGCATTTTGATCATGTTGATTGGGATTTCTTGGACTACATGTTGGGCAGGTTGAGATGTGGTTGAAGTGGAGAGGCTGGATGCGAGAGCGTTTACTGTTGGCTACCGTGAACCATTTTCCAATCTTGACGAGTAGCTCCCATTGTCTCATCTTCTTCAATGGAGTTATGATTTCACTCCAAAATTTGACCTCATTTCCTGGCAAAGACCTTATACATCCTGACCAGCCTCTGACCCTCATTTTCTTCTATTTAGGCTAAAATCATCATGAGAGACTACCTCTAACAGGAGAAGGCAAAGAAGCTCTAGAATAGGAGCCTTGCGAGGAGCTACAAGGGCTAACATCATTCATCTTTCAACACAAGACTGCTCTGCCCATTTCGTGAACAATTTAGAGGTCTTCAAATCAACACCGCTCACCCCCCCTTTATTGGTTGTTTCTTTGTGGGCCGACATGAGTTTGGTTATGGTTACGAATTATTTTATTTAGCTGTTGCTAAAAGTCATAGAAATGAATTATAATGGGTGAGATTAAATGGTATGTTTGTCTAGGATATAAAACAAGTTTTGGGGTTTCCTTGAGTCATTTTAGGGGCTAAGATTAGTCCTAATCAATGGCAGGTATAAGGATTTAAGTTTACGGTTAGTATGTCACATGTATAAGGGCTGTTGCACACGATTAAGAGAAGCCTCTTTTCTTTGGCAGGTATAAGGATTTAAGTTTAGGGTTAGTATGTCACATGTATAAGGGCTGTTGCACACGATTAAGAGAAGCCTCTTTTCTTTCTTTCTCCGTCCCTTTCTCTCTTTAATATGGACTATTGCTTGAAATTAGTGGACTCTTTGCTTTGTTACAAATTGGTACATCATTAAGTGTGGCTTGTACCAATCTCGTCTCTTTTCATGATTTCTCTCCTATGTTAAGTGGTATTAGAGTGGTCCCTTTTGGGATCCTAGGGCCAGGCCTTTAGTTGATTTGAAGAGCCCCAACTTCTTGGTCATCCACAAGGTAGCAATGGTGGTTGCGGGATGGGACGTGGTGGAGAATTCCGAGTCAAAGTAATTTACTGAATTTAATGGCCAAGATGGCATCGAGGAATTCCTTGATTTGTTGGAGTGGAGAGATTCTTTGATTATATGAAATTCTGGATGATTGGAAGGTGAAATTGGTTGTGATAAAGTTCTAGGGATTCACATTGGCATGGTGGGAACAACTTTAGATGCAATGGGTGCGATAAGGAAAACAAAAGATCATAATCGAGTATATGATGAAGAAACTCCAACAAGAATTTCTTCCAAAGAATATTGATTAAATCCAGTAGGTGAATCGTCAAAGAGTAAGTAATTTTATTTTATTTTATTATTTTTTTAAAAATTGGTTATCTCCTTGCAATATTGTAGAGATCGAGTCTTCAGATGGTCACTAGATTAGTGGATGGGTTGAGGATACTGATCCAAAACCATATGTTCTACACAAATGTGGGTGGGTGTGGATGTGGTGAGGTTGGTGAAAAATATCAAAACTTAGTTTAACTGCGAGGATGGTGAATTTGGGCAACGGAACCTCAAGGTTTGTTAATTGAGGTGAGTGTATAAGTCGGGGCCCCATGTTCCAAAATAAGGGTCGAAAGACCACCCAAACAGGTCAGGTAATCGTTGGTTCGAGTAGTGGTGAGTAGTTGAATTGGTCATGATCGTCAAATCTACGTGATTAGGGTTGTTAATGGGCCAGGCCAGGGATTGGTTTTGGCCTAGATTTTGAATTGTTCAGGCTGGGCTTATCAGATCTAGCCTATTCAAAATTTTCATTTTGCTTGGCATTAACAATGCTACACTTAATGGAAGCATGCAAAATATGAGTAACCTGAGCCATAGATCTGTGGAATGGGAATGGAGAAAATTCACCAACATGACAACCCACAAAGACAATCCCTACTTCGATGTTCTAGAAGTCGACATCATTGATGAAGATCTAGGAGAGAAACAATGCAAGGAGGGAACAAGAAACTCTCCATCTATGATGATGAGGATGAACTCTTAGTGGTTTGACGTCTCATGTATACACCACATGTCATGGAGAGAAATGGTCAACGACACAATTTTCTGAAACTTTACACTATGGGCGGAAAAAATATGTGATATGATCATTAATGATTGAAGTTGTAAGGATATTAATGCAGTGGCATTTTCACACCGAGCTCGAGTGGGGTAGCCTATGGGATGCGGGGACACTCGAGGTGGGCAGTCCGTGTGAGGTGGGCCCATGTGAAGTGGGGTCCACAAGGAGGATTCGGCCGACGTCCTAACCCATGGGATGTTGGGCATGGGTTATGAGATAAAGGGATTGATTTGCCACTCTCTATCAGTTCGAGCTTTTAGAACAAGTGGTTAATTGTCCTGCATCAAAGTGGTATTAGAGCGGGAGGTCTCGTGTTTGAGACTCCTCACCAGGGGTGATTAATGCAGGAGCATTTTCACACCGTGCTCGAATGGGCTAGCCCGAGGGATGTGGGGACACACTTGGGGTGGACGGCCCATGTGAGGCTGGTGGCTTGTGTGAAGTGGGCCCATGTGAAGTGAGGCCCATGAGGAGTGTTCGGCCGACGTCCTAACCCATGGGATGTGGGGACTGGGCTATGAGATAAAGGGATTGATTCCCCACTCTCTATCAGTTCGAGCTTTTAAAGCAAGTGGCTCATTGTCCTGCATCAGATATTGTTTTGTAATATGTGGTGGACAAGCTCAAACTGAAGACAAGAATCCTACACCATACCAAATTACATGGCTCAAGGGTGGCAAAGTCAAGGTAACTGAATGATGCCTTGTCTCCTTCTCAATTGGGAAAGGGTACAAGGATGAAGTGCTTTGCGATGTGGTCAATATTGACACATGCCATATTTCTTTATTTATCCTTGGCAATATGACTTGGACATTATGCATAAGGGCAAGCAAAATACGTTCAGATTCTTTAAGGACAATGTGAGGACAACCTTAGCCTCTATAGCAAGGAAACTAGTCACCAGTCTTCTAGAGAAGATTGGATTTTCCTAACCACAATTCAAGGAGGAATTGAAGGATAGTGGTATTGTGTATGCCCTCATTGGGAAAAAATGTTGTATCTAATGTTGTCAAGGTTTAGAACCATTAGTGGAATTTGAGTTGGATGGATTGTGTCCCATGAGGGACATCCCTAATTTCTGGTTCTAGCTTTTCAATTTAGCTGCTATCAGAAGAGTCCGAAAGACTGAGGAACTACAATGGAAAGTGAATGATTTGCCATTACTTGCCTAGATTACATATTCAATATATTAAGCCAGGTCAAATTTTTTTTTTTTTTGAAGATTGACTTGGGTGGGGGGTATGGGGTACCGCCAAATATGCATGAGACCGGGCAATGAATGGAAGGCAGCTTTTAAAGCAAGAGAAGGCTTGTATCCGTGGTTGGTAATGCCCTTCGGGTTATGTAATAGTCACAGTACCTTCATGTGATTGATGAATCAGGTGCTATGACCCTTCATTGGGAAATTTGTTTTCATATATTTCAACGATATCCTAGTTATCACTTTATCAAGGAGGTGCATGTGCAACAACTGTGAGAAGTGCTAACAGTATTGTAGAAGTTGTACGTGAATCTTAAAAAGTACCACTTTATGACCAATAGCCTCATTTTCAGAGGCTATGTGGTTAGTGGAGACAAACTTTGGGTAGATGAGAGCAGTACTTGAGTGGCCTACACCTAAGACTGTTATTAGTTTGCGAAGTTTCAATTGATTGAATATTTTCAGCTGATTTATGCGAAACCTTTGCACAATCATGGCCCCCATAACCAAATGTTTAAAGAGGGGACAACTTTTATTTAGGAGAAGCAGAAGATGGTTTCAAACCGTTAAGAAGAAGATGTTCAAAGCACCTGTTTTGTTCCTGCTAGATTTTGAAAAGATATTCAAAGTCGATTGTGATGCTTCTCATGTGGGGGATTGGAGTAGTTCTTAGTCAAGAAGGAAGACCTATAGCATTTTTTAGTGAGAAGTTGAACGAGACCTGGTAGAAATATTTGACATGACTTGGTAAGTCTATGTGGTTGTGCAAGCATTGTGGTATTGGCAGCATTATCTTATTTGGTGGGAATTTATCCTATTTTCAATGGGAAGCGTGCAGAGTGGGCATCATTTCATTAGGAGTACATGTCACAACACAAATCTAGCACACAACCAGGTGGTAGATACCTTGAGCAGAAGGGTATCTTTTTTTTTTTTTAAAACCATGAGAGCCAAAGAAGTGGGTTTTGAATTCATTTTTAGTATGTGAGATGAGGATGATTATTTCAGCAATATATGGGCTAATTGTGCACTAAAACAGTAGGGAGAATATTTTCCGTAATATGGATATTTATCTATACACAGACAGGAGGGAGAATATTTTCTGTAAGATGGATATTTATCCTCTTTTTTTTTTTTTGAGATAGAACCGTGGGAAAAGAATACGAATTCCCCTGATGTGACAGTTTCCTCTGTTTTATAAACCAAAAAAGAGGGAAATCAATTTCCTTTTCCTTGCTTTTCCTCAAGAAACAAGTAAAACGACATCCCCCCCCCCCCCCCCCACACACACACACACACAAAAAGGAAAGAAAAGAAAAAGATGACAGTTTCCTTGGTTTTAGAAACCAAAAAAAAGGGGGGAATTGATTTCCTTTTCCTTGCTTTTCCTCAGGAGTTAGGTAAGGTTGCTGACCAAGAAGTTGTTCGAAAATGACTGCTTTTGATATACTGGTTAATAATTCATGAGAGTGGAGAGATTGAGAAGTTGTTGCCCATAAAATCAAGCTAGGTAGAAAAAATGGAGATGTGCCTCTGGAGTTTTATGTGATCGTAGTGTCCTACTCAAACAGAAGGGGAAATTTTATAAGATAACTATAAAACCCACCGTGCTTTATTGGACAGAAAATTGGACAGTTAAGGAACAACATGTATATAGGATGACTGTAGTTGGAATGAGGATGTTGAGATGGATGAGCGGTAAGTCAAGGAAGGATGGAAATAGAAATGAATTCATTTAAGGGAACTTAGGAGTAACACCAATAGGTAATAAGTTGAGGTAATGTCGACTTAAGATGGTTTGGTCATGTCATGTGCAATGGAGACCAAGAACTGCGCTGGTTAAGAGTGAGTTGGTACGAGTTGAAGGCTCTAACAGGCAAAGGAGAAGGCCCATAAGGACTTGTATGGAGGTAGTAAGAGAAGACTTACCTATGGGCTAATTGAAGGTATCACCCTTTATAGAGTGGAACAAGATTCATATAGTGACCCCTATTAATTGGGATAAGGCTTAAGATAATGATGATGAGCTTTTCCTTACGAAAATAATAAAATCGTTATGAATATTGTTACCATTATGAATACCTTGCTCATAACCAAAAAACAAATAACTGTTGGATTTCACAATTTTCTATAGTTTTCCATTTCCTGAGTATTCCACAGTGGTTTTCCATTTCCATATTTCGAATTCTCTCTCAATGAATTGGCCTCCCAAGTTGCCCTCTCAGGGTGAACCCGATATTGGAACCAGTGTTCGAAATATCGATACTATCGGCCGATATTATCGGTATCGCACCACTGCGAGACGATATACTCGCGATAACCTCCGGAAGATACCAAAAAATCCCAAATCCAGATATCGGCCGATATTATCGGCGATATCGCACGATATATCGACAATATCGCGCCATTTCCTCTCCATTATTGTCGGACATCAACGCACGGACAGTCACGGGTAGATTGCAGGGGACTCACGAGTCCCACTGTAGCTAACCACCCACACACACCATAAAAGTCGGATCCGAGCAATGGAAAATCAAAAAAAAAAATTGAATCAGAAAAAAAGAGAGAAAGAAATCGAAGGGTACCTGTTGTAGCGGTGATCGGAGGTGAGCCATTCGACAGGTAAGTGCCTTTTCTTCCCATTTTCTTCATCTTCCCTTTTTCTCGGAGATTCCGGCGAGGAATCAGGCCGGATCGACTCACCGTTCCGGGCCGAGATTTGAGGGGACGAATCGGACTGTGTTGATGGCGGCATGGAGGTGAAAATGAAGAGGGAAGATGAAAAGAGGGCGGAGGGGGAAATCGGGTTGCGTACTGAGTAACGTACGCTCTTATCGTACTGACTAAACTCTGTAGGCCCCGCTGTTAAGCATTTAGTTCATCCATGCCGTCCATCCGTTTTTCCAGATCATTTTATGGGTGGGGCCCAAAAATAAAGTATATCAAACTCTCAAGTAGACCATACCAAAGGAAACAGTGGAAGTATTGATTTCCACCGTTGAAATATTTATAAGGCCCCCAATGATGTTTATTTGTCATCCAAACCGTTCATAATATCACAAAGACATGGATGAATGGAAAAAAAAAATATCATCTTGATCTAAAACTTCTGTGGGCCCCCAAGAACTTTTCAATGGTAGACTCCAATTCAAACTGTTTCAGGTGGTGTGGTCCACTTGAGCTTTGGATATGATTAATTTTTCTTTCAAAAGACATGAAATTATATGATAAAATGGATGGACGGATTTGATAAAATGTATAAATGACAGTGGACCCCACAGAGTTTACTCCGTACACAGTGCCCAATCCGCTTCAGCGGATGGAAATCGGATTGCATACTCGTTACTCAGTACGCGTTTATTGTACTGAGTAAACTCAGTTGTGGTCCACCTTGAATGTGTGCAGTTTATCCAATCCGTCCATACGTTTTTTCACTTAATTTTATCCGTTGAGCCTAAAATTGAGGCATATACAAAGCTTATGTGAACCATACCACTGGAAACAGTGGGAATAGTGATTTCGACCGTTGAAATATTTCTAGTGCCCAAAGTGATATTTATTTCTCATCCACCATGTTCATAAGATAAAAAAGACTTGGATGAAGTGAAATAAAAAATATCAGCTTGATCCAAAACTTCGGTGGCCCCTAGAAATTTTCAATGGTAGACACTCATTTCACACTCTTTCCTTTGGTGTGGTCTATTGATATTTAGATTTTTTTTTTATTTTTTTTTGGTATATGAACTGAAATTAACTTTTAAAATGGATGAACGGTGTGGATCAAATAGATAAATCACAGTGGATCCCACAGAGTTTACTCCGTACACTTAGCATACTGAGTTACTCAGTACGCAATCCGCTTCCCCGTCAGATGGGGTAAATGCTTTCCACCGTTGAAATATTTCTCCACTGATTTCTATGGTGGGGTCCACTCGAGCTCTGGATCTGAGCCATTTTTTAGCTCATGCTATAAAATGATCTCTTCAAATGTATAGACGGTGCAGATCTAAAAAATACATCATGGTGGGACCCACGTAACTTGGCTATCATGCCCCCGTCACTGACGGGCGGCATTCCTGGATTGCGTACTCAGTACGCTATTATCTTACTGAGTAAACTCTGTTGGGCCCACCGTGATTACACGTGTTTTATCCACGCCGTCCATCCGTTTTTACTGATCATTTTAGGCGTTGAGCCCTAAATTAAACCATATCCACGACTCAAGTGGGCCACATTACAGGAAACAGTGTTGAATGAACGTTGACCATTAAAAACATTGTGGGAGCCATAAAAGCTTTGGAACAACCTGATATTTATTTTTTCCCTTCATCTGGGTCTTTAGGACCCAATCAACAGATTGGATGTCAAATAAACAGTACAGTGGGCCTTAGGAGGATTTTAATGGTGGATATCCAATCATTATTGTTTTCCTTTTGTGTGGTCCTCCTTCAATTTACATCTTATGATTTATTGTATCAATCCCTAAAATGATCCATAGAAATGGATGAACGGAATGGATGAAACAAATACATTATGGTGGGGCCCACAAAGCACCGTCCACCAGCCATGAGGCCGGTGATGTGTTGATGTAATCAAGTTATGTGGGCCCACCATGATGCATGCGCGTTATATCCATCCTGTCCATCCATTTTGTGAGATCATTTTACAGGCATGGGTTAAAAAATGAAGCAGATCCGAACCTCAAGTGGATCTGTTACGCCTTCTCATGTCCCAACACAGCTGCAACCTATTGGAATTCCCGTAGGTTCGGATGCATAGGATCATTCCGTAAAGGGCAAAGAGAACATGAGGCTCTACGGACGCGGATTGCCTCCGAAAGGGGAAGTTCCTGCCCTCAGGAGCTAAGTGGGTCCTCCGTGATCTTTGTGAGCAATCCACCCCGTTCATCCGTTTTGCCACCTCATGATAGGAGGTGAGCCCAAAAATGAGGCAGATACAAGACTCGAGTGGACCGCTCCGCATGAAAAAAGTGAGCAACGAAATGCCTTCCGTTGAAACCTCCCTGGGTCCACCCTGATGTTTACATGCCATCTAAACCGTTCATAAGGTCACTCCTACTGTGATGAATTGAGAACATGAAACTATTAGCTCGATAGAAAACTTCTGTGGCGCCACGAGTGTTTCAACGGTGAAACTTCAATCCTCGCCTTTTCCTATCGTGTGGCCACTTAAGTTTTGGATCTTTCTCGTCAGGGGGAGTAGCCAATGGAGATTGGTTTCACCAGTCCAACTTAAATCGATCCTTGTGTTTTTAAATATGACCGGTTTGGATTTCAGCAAAAAGTAGGAAAAAAAAAATGGGTGTTTGCATGAGAAAAAAAAATCGGGATGCAAATGTGAGTTCTCTGTAAAATAATGGTGCAGATTATTATGTTAGTTCTGCACCATTTAAAAAACGGTGGTGACTTTTCAAACGTACACGTGGCATATCTGTACAGCAATCTCTGATTTTGCCCTTCGAATTTGGACCGTTTGCAGTTTACTTTTAAGCATCCATTTGATATCTATTAAACGGATGGTTAGGATTACCTCATCAGAAAATTAAAGTCGGGAATAACGGTTGAAAGAAAATTAAAGTCGGGAGATGACACCATCCTCCACAGGACACGTGGCAGTGTGAGTCATCGTTAGGGCCCACCAATATATTAGGCCGTATAATGGATGGTTGATATTTCACAAACACACGAAGTGGACCCATCCACTACTTCTCTTTTCAAAATTTCCCCAATGAATATGTGACCGTTAACATTGTTGTTTTCTACCATCGGTTCTTGATCTACTGTGAGATGGATAGAACCGCCCATTCCATGTGGGTTTTCAACCATTTATGATCCTAAGTAGGGGTAACTAGATGGACGGATCAGATTGATTTATTATCCTGTTACGTGTACTGTGAAGAAATGTCTCTACGTTCTTTCATCTACACCAGATTCTACACACGTGATATGTTGGCAGGAAAAGAGTAGCAGTACCTGAACTTCTAATTATGCTGCTGTATGTGATAGTTCGTATTTTTTTAATATTTACGTTTGAAAAGGTTCACAAGAAAAGAGAGAATCATGGAACCGGTGTCTATATCATGCTCTGATTTCATAGCCAATCCGTCTCCTCGCGCACTGACGGGTCGTGTAGCCAGATTGCTCAAGTGACGCACCAAGTACTTCTAGTTGCACCATGATACTTGAATAGTCCAATCTATTGATCTGTACCATCCATTAGATGCACAATACATGTCATGGAGAACCATGTAAAAATCACACCAATCGGGCAAATCTAAGCGTCCAATGCCATGTACATGTGGATGGTGCTCTATGGACTATTCCTTAAAATAATCTAACAAAATGGATGAGTGTCATGGATATACAGCACATGCCCCAAGGTGGGCCCTAACAAGTACTAATATAATATTATTTTACAGATAAAATATGTCGGGAGGAAGAGGAGGTAGGCAACCTGATATAGGGTGGACGTACGGTCGGCCCATTCCCGATAATCGATTCGGGAGTATATGTAATTTGTGTGGTCATGTATCGAGGAGTGGTGGGGTAACCCGCTTAAAGGAGCATTTAGCGGGAGGGTATCGCAATGTTGTGGATTGCCCGAAGTGCCCACAGGATGTGCGAGAACAGATGAGGACCATATTGAAAAAAAATGTGAAGACAAAAGATGAACGACATGCACGGGAGAGGGAGATTAGGGAGGAATTGGGGCGGCCACCATATGCAGGTGAGGATGATGTAGTGGATCTCGATAATGATGATGATCCCGAATACAGACGTGCAATTCAAGAGTCCATACGGGATCAGTGGGAGAGGGATCAGGATAGGAGATGGGACACAAGTAGGCCTAGATTTGAGGGGTCTATCCATGAGCGTGGTGGGGGGAGTGGAGCAGGGGGGAGTGGAGCAAGGGAGAGTGTTAAGGGTGGATCAGGGGAGGGTAGTAGGCGGGGAGGAATATGGGGCATGGGCAGGAGTAGCAGCATGCGGGTACCGGATCTACCTTCAGATCCGAGGATGTACAAAGAGGCAGGAGGGACACAAAAGAAAATAAAAGAGATGTTTAGTGGAGGGGATGTGAGGAAAAAAGTTGGAAAATTTATAGCAAAATTTTTTATATATGATCAAATCCCCGCAAATGCCGCAGCAAGCCCGCACTTTAAAAATATGATAAGTGAAGTGCAGCGTGGGGGTGAGGGTGTGCAGCCTCCCACACCCGCCCAGATCATGGGAAAATACTTGGATGATGAACATGCAGAAATGAAAACATACGTTGATTCGTATCGGCAGTCATGGGAGATGTATGGCTGCACCGTCATGTGTGACGGTTGGACCGGACCGACGAAGATGTCGATTATAAATTTTATGGTCTATTCCAGGGGACGGGCGGTGTTCCTAAAGAGTATAGATGCGAGTAGTAAGATCAAGGATTTTAACTACATTTACAAACTAATGCACAACGTCATGCAAGATGTTGGGAGGAGAAATATTGTGCAGTTTGTTACGGATAATGGAAGTGCATTTGTTAAGGCGGGGAAGGATATTCAGAGCAAGTATCATATGTATTGGACCCCCTGCGCAGCCCATTGCATCGATCTCATGCTGGAGGCGATCGGGGATAGGCCATCGGTGAAGACTGTAATTACTGATGCACGGCTTATCACAAACTTTGTATACAACCACAGCTGGTTATTAGCCGCAATGCGCGAGAGATGTGGTGGGGATATAGTGCGCCCCGGAGCGACGCGGTTCGCCACAAATTATATTGCCTTAAGTAGCCTTCTCAAACACAAACAGGGGTTACGAGAGCTTTTCGCCTCTCATGATTATGTAGAATGGAAAAAGAGGTTGACAAAAGTAACCTATAGAATTGAAGAGTTGGTGCTGGGAAATTCATTTTGGGATAAAGTGCGTGGTGTTGTGGGTATTATAGAGCCTATTTATGTGGTGTTGAGGATGGTGGATAATGAGACAAATCCGTCGATGGGGTCGTTGTATCCGTCTATACAGCTGATGAAAGAGGCTATCATGGTTAAAGCTCCCAATGCATATAAGTGGGTGCATGCAATAATAGACGATCGTTGGGAAAGAACGCTTTCTCACCCACTACATCAGGCCGGTAAGTACCTATATGGATTTTTTTTCCCATATGCAATAATAAATGAGAGTTGTATTGATGTGTATATATTGGTTTTCAGCATATTTCCTAAATCCCAAATACCACTACAGCCGGAACCTCTTCGATGATAATTCATTAAAAAGGGCTGTGCATGAAGTGTACGATCACTTATTCCCCGACTGTCCAGGGAAAGGCACCTTTGGTAGTGAGGTAAATATGTTCCGCACTTACATTATCCTTATCTTCATCTCAATCATTAAACACTTATTCTAGTTGCTATACACCATCAACAGATTGTTAAATTCCGCGACGCAGTTGGGATGTTTGGGTGTCACCCTGCAGTGAAGTCAAGGAACACCATGATGCCATGTGAGTCACTGTAGTAAACTTAACTTTTATATTATTTTGAAAAATCTAGGATAATGAAAGAATCTTATGATATGCAGGCGAATGGTGGTCCATGTATGGGACTGACTGTGAGGTTTTACAACGACTGGTTGTCCGTGTGCTTGCACAGACGGTGTCCTCGTCACCCTGTGAAAGGAATTGGAGTACATTCTCTCTCATACATACAAATAAACGTAATAGAATAGGGTATGAGAGGCTTCAGAAGCTAGTGTATTGTCACTACAATATGAAGTTACGAGAGAGGTTGCTCCGCTCGGAAAGAAGAAGAAAAGCACAGGAAGACCCACTGGACCTGATGACAGTCGGACAGCATGCATATGCTGAGGATGCGGAGGATGACCTAGTTTACCAGTGGGTTAGATCGGATGACTTAGATACCTCGGATGGGCGACCAGAGCCACATATTGCGGCAGAAGCAGAGACACAAGGGATTAATGTTGACAAACATGTGGAGCAGCAGAGGTCTCCTGATGAAGCATTCGACCCATTAACGAGGAGTCCGGAGGGCAGCCCGCGGCAGTCACTATCACGCGGGACACGTGGCGGGGAAACATTATCTGACACCGAGACTGAGTCAGAGAGTGATGCAGGAAATGAGTCCGGTGATGATGATGGCGGCGATAAGGGTGACGATGACTCTGATGACAGTAAGGATGATTATGATGGTGGTGGCAACGGAGATGGTGGCGACACGGGTGGGAGTCAGGATAAGAGGCCTCTTAGCCCTTTTACCAGAGAGGAGAATTTTGATCATTCCACACAGGACCCTGACCATGGTTCTCGTCCAGGAGAACCACGACCTCGTCTTGTTTACAATAAAACATACACGCGTCAAAAGCTACTGCAGAAAAAGAAGACTCATAAACTTTCAGATTTTGAAGAGGAACTGCTAGCAAAATGCATGAGGGACACTAGCGTTCGTGGCAAGCGAGGTGGCTCTAGATTTGGATCACGGACGAGGGAGGGGAGCTCGAGTTACAGGCCACAACATGAATCTGGATCACAAACACTGGAGAGTAGCTCGAGTTCTGTGCCACAGTATGGGCATGGATATGGACCTAGTGGATATGCGACGAGTGACTCCAGCAGTTACGGCACATCATTTTTCAACCCTGGTCAGGAGTTCACTTCTGCATATGGGCAAGGATATGAGCAGCAGTATGGATATGGCCAACAATATGGATACCAAGGAGCTTCATATGTGCCCTTCCCAGATCCATATCAGTTACAGACTGTGACGATTACACAGTACCCACGAATGGGCGTATTGATTCAGTTTGGAGAGGATGAGTACCAGCGTTATGTAAGGGAGTATCTTAACTGGTACCACTCTACTATGACTTGGGCACAATATTGTCAAATTGTGGAGCAGCAGTACTATGCCCAGCCCCGTCGAGATGGAGATGATGATTACGAGCCACCACGCAACTCTATGTAGGTCTAGACCACAACTAGTCCCCATCATTGATATGTATATTTATCAAATTTTACTTCTTCAGTTCTTATTTTGCTTTTCAATGAATTGGTTGTGTTTTCATACATGACTATGATATATTTATAAATATCATTCATTCAATTTAAATATAGTTGCATTAGTTCAGTTAAACACCGCATAACTTAGGACCCTATACAAAGGAAATTTATTATGTGAATCTTTTTTTTGAGATGTTATGATTTAAAAGTGTGTATTAAGGGCCTTTTTAACAATCCCCAAAGTTTCATTAAAAAATTCAACCATTTTCCCAATGTTTCCCCATGTTTCCCAAAAAGTGCGATAAACTATGCGATACAAACGATATATCCCGTGCGATAACCGATACGTATCTGTATCTCAAGGGTGCGATACATTGTGCGATACCGATATTTCGAACACTGATTGGAACTTCATGGAGGAGGGTTAGCTGGTCACTTTGGACACAACAAGGGCGTTTAGATTTCCTCAGTTAAGGAGCAAATCTCAATTTGAATTTAAATTCACTCTCAGGGAGAACTCGGTGTTGGAACTTCATTGAGGAGGCTTAGTTGGTCACTTTGGACGCTACAAGACCATCTCTCAATGGTGAAAGAGTTACTTTTGGCCTAGGTTACAAAGAGATGTAACTAAAATAGCGCCCGTTCCAAATGGGAAGACTTTGGTATGGACTTTGTGTTGGTTCTTTCGCACGCTCAAAGAGCATGCATTCTTCTGTTTTTGTGGTAGTTGACATGTTCTCGAATATGGCACGCTTTTTCCCATGTTGAAAAACACTTGATGCTATGCATGTGGTGAACCTATTCTTTGAAGTTGTATGTTTGCGTAGGGTTTCAAGCAGTGTTTCAAATATTGATACTATCGGCCGATATTATCGGTATCGCACCACTGCGAGACGATATACTTGCGATAACCTCCGGAAGATACCAAAAAATCCCAAATCCAAATATCGGCCGATATTATTGGCGATATCGACGATATCGCGCCATTTCCTCTCCATTATTGTCGGACATCAACGCACGGACAGTCATGGGTGGATTGCAGGGGACTCACGAGTCCCACTGTAGCTAACCACCCACACACACCATAAAAATCGGATTCGTGCAATGGAGAATCAAAAAAAATAAAATTGAATTAGAAAAAAAAGAGAAAGAAATCGAAGGGTACCTGCTGTAGCGGTGATCGGAGGTGAGCCATTCGACAGGTAAGTGCCATTTTCTTCCCATTTTCTTCATCTTCCCTCTTTCTCGGAGATTCCGGCGAGGAATCAGGCCGGTTTGACTCACTGTTCCTTCCGGGCCGAGATTTGAGGGGATGAACTGGATCGGACTGCGTGGATGGAGCCATGGAGGTGAAAATGAAGAGGGAAGATGAAAAGAGGGGTGGATGGGGAAATCGGGTTGCGTACTGAGTTACGTACGCTCTTATCGTATTGAGTAAACTCTGTAGGGCCCATTGTTTAGAATCTAGTTCATCCATGCCGTCCATCCGTTTTTCTAGATCATTTTATGGGTGGAGCCCAAAAATAAAGTATATCAAAATCTCAAGTAGACCATACCAAAGGAAACAGTGGAAGTATTGATTTCCACCGTTGAAATATTTATAAGGCCCCCAATGATGTTTATTTGTCATCCAAACTGTTCATAATATCACAAAGACATGTATGAATGGAAAAAACAAATATCATCTTGATCTAAAACTTCTGTGGGCCCCCAAGAACTTTTCAACGGTAGACTTCAATTCAAACTGTTTCAGGTGGTGTGGTCCACTTGAGCTTTGGATATGATTAATTTTTCTTTCAAAAGCCATGAAATTATATGATAAAATGGATGGACGAATTTGATAAAATGCATGAATGACAGTGGGCCCCATAGAGTTTACTCCGTTCACAGTGCGCAATCCGCTTCGGCGAATGGAAATAGGATTGCGACTAGTTACTCAGTACGCTTTTATCGTATTGAGTAAACTCAGTTGTGGTCCACCTTGAATGTGTGCGGTTTATCCAATCCGTCCATACGTTTTTTGACATAATTTTATACGTTGAGCCTAAAATTGAAGCATATACAAAGCCCAAGTGAACCATACCACTGGAAACAGTGGGAATAGTGATTTCAACCGTTGAAATCTTTCTAGTGCCCAAAGTGATATTTATTTCTCATCCACCATGTTCATTAAGATAAAAAAGACTTGGATGAAGTTAAATAAAAAATATCAGCTTGATCCAAAACTTCGGTGGCCCCTAGAAATTTTCAATGGTAGACACTCATTTCACACTATTTCCTGTGGTGTGGTCTATTTGATATTTAGATATAATTTTATTTTTTTTGGGTATATGAACTGAAATTAACTTTTAAAATGGATGAACGGTGTGGATCAAATAGATAAATCACAGTGGATCCCACAGAGTTTACTCAGTACGCTTAACATACTGAGTTACTCAGTACGCAATCCGCTTCCCCGCCGATGGGGTAAATGCTTTCCACCGTTGAAACATTTCTCCATTGATTTCTATGGTGGGATCCACTCGAGCTCTGGATCTGAGCCATTTTTTAGCTCATGCTATAAAATGATCTTTTCAAATGTATAGACGGTGTAGATATAAAAAATACATCATGGTGGGACCCACGTAACTTGGTGACGTATCGTGCCCCCGTCATTGACGGGCATTCACGCTGGATTGCATACTCAGTACGCTCTTATCTAACTGAGTAAACTCTGTTGGCCCCACCGTGATTACATGTGGTTTATCCACACCGTCCATCCGTTTTTACTGATCATTTTAGGCGTTGAGCTCTAAATTAAACCATATCTACAACTCAAGTGGACCACATTACAGGAAACAATGTTGAATGAACGTTAACCATTAAAAACGTTGTGGGAGCCATAAAAGCTTTGGAACAACCTGATATTTATTTTTTCCCTTCATCTGGGTCTTTAGGACCCAATCAACAGATTGAATGTCAAATAAACAGTACAGTGGGCCTTAGGAGGATTTTAATGGTGGGTATCCAATCATTATTGTTTTCCTTTTGTGTGGTCCACCTTCGATTTACATCCCTATAATTTATTGTATCAATCCCTAAAATGATCCATAGAAATGGATGAACGGAATGGATGAAACAAATACATTATGGTGGGGCCCACAAAGCACCGACCACCAGCCATGAGGCCGGTGTCAGGGGGAGTAGCCAATCCGTCTCCCCGCGCACTGATGGGTTGCGTAGCTAGACTACTGAAGTGACGCACCAAGTTCTGTGGGGCCCACCAAGATGTATGTGTTGTATCTACACCGTCCATACATTTAAATATATCATTTTAAGGCATGAGACAAAGAATGAGTCAGATCCACTGTTTTCTGGGCTTTAGAAGATTTTAATGGTGGATGTCACTCTCTCCACTGTGTTCTATGGTGGGGTCCATTTGAGCCTTGGATTTGACTCATTCTTTGGCTCCTGCCCCAAATTGATATCTTCAAATGAATGAACGGTGCGGGTACAACAAATATATCATGGTGGGTCCCACAGAACTTGGTCACGTCACTTTTGCAGGGGCAGGGAGTAGCTACTTGGTCACGTCACTTTTGCAGGGGCAGGGAGTAGCTACGTCTCAACCTGTCAATAGCTAATCCGCCTCCCACACGCAACCTGTGATAAGCTGATGTACATACGTGTCGTGCAAGGACGAGCAGCGTACGTGCCTCGAGCTCTGAGCTCTGAGTTGTACGAACGGTTCAGATGAGATCATACCTTTACCTCAAAATGTCCCTGATTTTGTTCATCCATGATGTTGAATGTTTGGTACATGGTATCAATGCCATTCAAAATGTGATCCATGTGCAGGCAGATGCATGCTCCATATTGTATGTAAAGTTGTACAGACGGTCTTGATCTAATGGGCACCACATGTAGAGTCTAGATGGTGCATTTGGCCATATGAACGGTCCACACGTAATGGGCAATGTAAAAAAGTACAATCCAGATTGCTTGTGCAGCTATATGGATAGTTCACATCTGATGGGCAACACATAGGCATGATCCAGATGGTGTATACAGCCACACAATGGATGGTCTAGATCTAACGGGCAGCGTACACTCAATCTAGATGGCATGTATAGCCATACGGATGGCCCAGATCTAATGGGCAGCACAAAAGCAGTCTAGATACTTTATAGTCGAGGGGATCTACGCCCTTAGTTCAAGAGCCATGGACCGTTACAATTATCAATCAAGAATCCTCATGCCCATCTGGTTTTTAGTTCAGGAATCCTTGTCAAGAGTACAGCGTGCATGATCAAAGAACAATGTGCAAATGGTCATAATCTACTCATTGTTATGATCCATGCCATCCACCCGTTAACTGTTCAAATGATGACCACTAATTAGTGTTCAAATGATGACCACTAATTAGATGGCCCCTAATTATTAACTTATTGTTGGCATCAAATCCCATTATTCCATGTGGTGTGGCCCATCTGAGTGGTGGATCTATCTGATTTTGACTCTATCCAATCTCAATGGATAGATAAAATATTATTTTACAGGTAAAATATGTCGGGAGGAAGAGGAGGGAGACAACCTGATATAGGGTGGACGTACGGTCGGCCCATTCCCGATAATCGATTCGGGAGTATTTGTGATTTATGTGGCCATGTATCGAGGAGTGGTGGGGTAACCTGCCTAAAGGAGCATTTAGCAGGAGGGTATCGCAATGTTGTGGATTGCCCTAAGTGCCCAAAGGATCTACGAGAATAGATGAAAACCATATTGAAAAAAATGTGAAGTCAAAAGATGAACGACATGCGCGGGAG
This sequence comes from Magnolia sinica, assembly GCF_029962835.1. Taxonomy (NCBI): domain Eukaryota; kingdom Viridiplantae; phylum Streptophyta; class Magnoliopsida; order Magnoliales; family Magnoliaceae; genus Magnolia; species Magnolia sinica. The sequence continues at coordinate 48,316,565 of NC_080580.1, forward strand.
AGGGAGATTAGGGAGGAGTTGGGGCGGCCACCATATGCAGGTGAGGATGATGTAGTGGATCTCGATAATGATGATGATCCCGAATACATGCGCAATTCAAGAGTTCATACGGGATCAGTGGGAGAGGGATCATAATAGGAGGTGGGACAGAAGTAGGCCTAGATTTGAGGGGTCTATCCATGAGCGTGGTGGGGGGAGTAGAGCAGGGGAGAGTGTTAGGGGTGGATCAGGGGAGGGTAGTAGGCGGGGAGGAATATGGGGCATGGGCAGGAGTAGTAGCATGCGGGTGCCGGATCTACCTTCAGATCCGAGGATGTACAAAGAAGTAGGAGGGACACAAAAGAAAATAAAGGAGATGCTTAGTGGAGGGGATGTGAGGAAAAAAGTTGGAAAATTTATAGCAAAATTTTTTATATACGATCAAATCCCCGCAAATGCCGCAGCAAGCCTGCACTTCAAAAATATGATAAGTGAAGTGCAGCGTGGGGGTGAGGGTGTGCAGCCGCCCACACCCGCATAGATCATGGGGAAATACTTGGATGATGAACATGCAGAAATGAAGACATACGTTGATTCGTATCGGCAGTCATGGGAGATGTACGGCTGTGCCATCATGTGTGACGGTTGGACCGGACCGACAAAGATGTCGATTATAAATTTTATGGTCTATTCCAGGGGACGGGCGGTGTTCCTAAAGGGTATAAATGCGAGTAGTAAGATCAAAGATTCTAACTACATTTACAAACTAATGCACAACGTCATGCAAGATGTTGGGAGGAGAAATATTATGTAGTTTGTTACGGATAATGGGAGTGCATTTGATAAGGCGGGGAAGGATATTCAGAGCAAGTATCATATGTATTGGACCCCCTGCGCAGCCCATTGCATCGATCTCATGCTGGAGGGGATCAAGGATAGGCTGTCGGTGAAAACTGTAATTACTGATGCACGACTCATCACAAACTTTGTATACAACCATAGCTGGTTATTAGCCGCAATGCGCGAGAGGTGTGGCGGGGATATAGTGCGCCCCGGAGCGACGCGGTTCGCCACAAATTATATCGCCTTAAGTAGCCTTCTCAAACACAAACAAGGGTTGCGAGAGCTTTTCGTCTCTCATGATTACGTAGAATGTAAAAAGAGGTTGACGAAAGTAACCTATAGAATTGAGGAGCTGGTGCTGAGAAATTCATTTGGGGATAAAGTGCGTGATGTTGTGGGTATTATAGAGCCTATTTATGTTGTGTTGAGGATGGTGGACAATGAGACAAATCCGTCGATGGGGTCGTTGTATCCGTCTATACAGCTGATGAAAGAGGCCATCATGGTTAAAGCTCCCAATGCATATAAGTGGGTGCATGCAATAATAGACGATTGTTGAGAAAGGATGCTTTCTCACCCACTACATCAGGCTGGTAAGTACCTATATGGATTTTTTTTCACATATGCAATAATAAATGAGGGCTGTACTGATGTGTATATGTTGGTTTTCAGCGTATTTCCTATATCCTTAATACCACTATAGCCGGAACCTTTTCGAAGATAATTCATTAAAGAGGGCTGTGCATGAGGTGTACGATCACTTATTCCCCGACTGTCCGCGGAAAGGCACCTTTGGTAGTGAAGTAAATATGTTCCACACTTACATTCTCCTTATCTTCATCTCAATCATTAAATACTTATTCTAGTTGCTATACGCCATCAACAGATTGTTAAATTCTGCGACGTAGTTGGGATGTTTAGGTGTCACCCTGCAGTGAAGTCAAGGAACGCCATGATGCCATGTGAGTCACTGTAGTAAACTTAACTTTTATATTATTTTGGAAAATCTAGGATAATGAAAGAATCTTATGATATGCAGGTGAATGGTGGTCCATGTATGGGACTGACTATGAGGTTTTACAACGACTGGCCATCCGTGTGCTTGCACAGATGGTGTCCTCGTCACCCTGTGAAAGGAATTGGAGTACTTTCTCCCTCATACATACAAATAAACGTAATAGAATAGGATATGAGAGGCTTCAGAAGATAGTGTATTGTCACTACAATATGAAGTTACGAGAGAGGTTGCTCCGCTCGAAAGGAAGAAGAAAAGTACAAGAAGACCCACTGGACCTGATGACGGTCGGACAACATGCATATGCTGAGGATGTGGAGGATGACCTAGTTTACCAGTGGGTTAGGTCGGATGACTTAGATACCTCGGATGGGCGACCAGAGCCACATATTGCGGCAGAAGCAGAGACACAAAGGATTGATGTTGACAAACATATGGAGCAGCAGAGGTCTCCTGATGAGGCATTCGACCCATTAACGAGGAGTCCGGAGGGCAGCCCGCGGCAGTCACTATCACGCGGGACACGTGGCGGGGAAACATCGTCTGACACCGAGATTGAGTCAGAGAGTGATGCGGGAAATGAGTCCGGTGATGATGATGGCAGCGATAAGGGTGACGATGACTCTGATGACAGTAAGAATGATGATGATGATGGTGGTGGCGGCGACGGGGATGGTAGCGACACGGGTAGGAGTCAGAATAAGAGGCCTCTTATCCCCTTTACCGGGGAGGAAAATTTCGATCATTCCACGCAGGACCTTGACCATGGTTCTCGTCCAGGAGAACCACGACCTCGTCTTGTTTACAATAAAACATACACGCGTCAAAAGCTACTGCAGAAAAAGAAGACTTATAAACTTTCAGATTTTGAGGAGGAGCTGCTAGCAAAATGCATGAGGGACACGAGCGTTCATGGCAAGCGAGGTGGCTCTAGATTTGGATCACGGACGAGGGAGGGGAGCTCAAGTTACAGGCCACAACATGAATCTGGATCACAAACACTGGAGAGTAGCTCGAGTTCTGTGCCACGGTATGGGCATGGATATGGACCTAGTGGATATGCGACGAGTGACTCCAGCAGTTACGGCACATCATTTTTCAACCCTGGTCAGGAGTTCACTTCTGCATATGGGCAAGGATATGAGCAGCAGTATGGATATGGCCAACAATATGGATACCAAGGAGCTTCATATGTGCCCTCTCCAGACCATATCAGTTACAGATTGTGACGATTACGCAGTATCCATGAATGGGCGTATTGATTCAGTTCGGAGAGGATGAGTATTAGCGTTATGTCAGGGAGTATCTTAATTGGTACCACTCTACTATGACTTGGGCACAATATTGTTGAATTGTAGAGCAACAGTACTATGCCCATCCCCGTCGAGATGGAGATGATGATTACGAGCCACCGCGCAACTCTATGTAGGTCTAGACCACAACTAGTCCCCATCATTGATATGTATATTTATCAAATTTTACTTCTTCAGTTCTTATTTTTCTTTTCAATGAATTGGTTGTGTTTTCATACATGACTATGATATATTTATAAATATCATGCATTCAATTTAAATATAGTTGCATTAGTTCAGTTAAACACCGCATAACTTAGGACCCTATACAAAGGAAATTTATTATGTGCATCTTTTTTTTGAGATGTTATGATTTAATAGTGTGTATTAAGGGCCTTTTTAACAATCCTCAAAGTTTCATTAAAAAATTCAACTATTTTCCCAATGTTTCCCCATGTTTCCCAAAAAGTGCGATAAACTATGCGATACAAACGATATATCCCGTGCGATAACCAATACGTATCTGTATCCCAAGGGTGCGATACATTGTGCGATACCGATATTTCGAACATTGGTTTCAAGGACCATCTTGGAATGAGACACAAAGTTCCGTGATCACTTTTGGAGGACTTTGTGGAAGTGGTGCGGGAAGAAGCTATAATATAATAGTGCCTACCATCCTTAGATGGATGGGCAGATGGAAGTGGTGGAAATATTCTAAGAAGCTTTGCAATTGACAAATGTACACCTCACGTTAAATTTGCATTCAATGGTACGAAGAATCGATTGGCCGGAAAATCACCAAGTGAGGTTATCTATGGACGGACGCCAAAGCATACTTTGTATTTGGTGCCTTTGCCAAATCTAGAAATTGTAGTAAAGATGCAGAGGCCATGGTTGAGAGGATTCAAGAATTGCATAAGTAAAGCAACAACTCATGGATTCAAACTCAAAGCTAGTGTGAATCGACATAAGTGACCAAAGGTCTTTATCAAAGTTGAACTAGTGGCTGTTTAATGAAGGTGATTTAGTGATGGTCTATTTGCAAGAAGAGCATTTTCCAGCTGGCATGGATAACGAGCTGCTCAAGAAGAAGATGGCCATGTAAGATTAAGAAGAAGATACCAAATGATTTAGATATTCCACCGATGTAAGGTTAAGAAGAAGATACCAAATGATTTAGATATTCCACCGATATTCAGATCTCTATGGTGCCTATAGAGATCCTTCTATTGGAAGTGAAGAAGATAGAGATGTGGGTCCAAGACATGTTTATAAAGCCTGTGGATGAAATTGAAGCAACCTTGGCACCGTGCAATAGATGATGGAGGTACTATGCTCCAGTATCTAATGCAGTGGAGAGGAAAACCCTGGGAGGAAGCCGTATGGGTTAGCATGAATGAATTAACGGGGATCAACTGACATAGGATTGAGGTTAATGAAGATTTGAACTTGGGGTCTAATTCTCGTCAATTGGGAGGGGCTACTGTGAGATTGGGTGGTCCAAAATCATCATCCATGAAGGCCAAGACCTGTAATAGGAGGCAGCGGCACAATCACTAGAATGGGAGCCGTGCAAGGAGCTACCAGGCCTGGCGTCATTTCTTTCCCAAGGAAGACTGCAATGCCTATTTTGTGACTATATTAGAGGCCTTTGAAGCAACTTTATTGGTTATTTCATTGTTGGCCTACATAGTTTAGATAGGGCTATGGATTGTCTTATTTAGTTGTTGGTAAAAGTCATGGAATTGAATTATAACGGTTGAGATTAAATGGTATGCATTTCTACGATTTATATGCTTTAATTGCTTTGAGGTGTTTTAGGAATCATGGTGGGCTTCAGAGATTTTTAGTAGATCTAAATAAAATGTAATAGGGTGGGTCTTAGGCTCTTAGCCTTAAAGGTTTTAGGCGAGAGCTCAATTTTCCCCTTCTCTTGGTCTGATTTGTAATTTTTTCGCCTTCAGCCTTGCTTAATAAAATCGTCACCTTCATCCCCTCCCCCCCCCACCAAAAAAAAAAAGAAAAAAAGAAAAAAGAAAGAGTATGCGTTTGGGTCTGCTTAAGTCATTATGAGGGCTGGATTAATCCTAATCAATGGCTGAGATGAAAGAGTTTAGGCTTAGTAGGTGATAACTGACAACATATACAACAGTACAACGGGTTGTTTTACACTATTGGGAGAGGCCCCCCTCTCTCTCTCTCTCTCACACACACACACACACACACCCTTATCTCTTACATCAATGTGGACCATTGCTTTAAGGAAAATAGAGTAATATATCTCTCTTTGCTTTGTTACAAATTGGTACATCCATTCAAGTGTGGCTTGTATCAATGATATGCCTGTTTTCACGATTCCTCTCTTAATTGGACATTCATTCTCTAGATTTCACTACATTAGAGGCCACCCTGTTAACGATCTAACTAGTCTCCATACTCTTTCTCCAGATAGAAGACTTATTCCTCTTATTCTCTGTCATTTCTTCGGCTGTGGCATCACAATTTGTCCTAAGTGGTATCTTTAGCGGACCATTCTCCCCAAATCTGAATGAGATCCTGTCTCTCTTTTCTACTCAACTCCCAAAATTGAGCTTTATTTGCTAATGCCTCCTTCTGACCAAACTACCTGCCATGGTGTGATATCATCCTTTCTGCATCCTCCTGATAGCCAAATGTCTTGAAAGCAAACCTAAACTCCCATCCATAGCAATATACCAGTCTTGAATACAGCCCACCTCTTTGAAGAGATTGTATTGTCATTGGGGAGGTCCTAGACATACAAAGAAATTCACCTTCTTCAATCCTCCATTTTCTTTTTCCTGCAAGGCTATATCTCTTTTCTCAACAATTCACGACTAACTCTAAATCTAACGACTAATTAATGATAAACCCTATGAATTTGTTGACCCCAAGTCCAATTGTTGGTCCAGATCTATCATCAGATCAATATGGACTTCTAACATGGTCCAGATCTATCATCAGATCAATATGGACTTCTAACATGGTCCAGATCTTTACTCTAGATGGTTGATGGTCTAGAGTTTCAATACAGATGGCTGGATTTTTAATCAGGACCCTTGGATGGACTTCCTCTAGGCCTAATATATACAATTTAATGGCTGGATCGTTAATCAGTCAGCCTATATGACCTGGATGCATCTTGTAGTAGATTGTGTATGGTCTTGGAAGTATTAAATACTGAAAGGAAAATTGTTAAAGATCAAAGGGTTGAAATATTCCAATTTGGGAGAATTTTTGTCCTTGATCCATGTTGAGATGCATCATATAAGTGGTTTGGATCATTGAAATATTTTCCACACATATGGAATCTCAGTGCTTCAGCAAACATTAAGTTTGCAAATGAGCATACTCTTATTGTTTCTCCTTTGAGTATAGTCAGAAATCGGTGGATGAAGTGGAGATGTGTCTCTACAGTGTTGTTTGTTTGCCTCATGCCTATGGAGCTTAAAGAAAAATTTATAAGACAACTATTTCACCAGCTATGCTATACTTGAAGAATGTTGGACTGTAAAAGGTAGCGTGGACAGAATACTGTTGCAGAGACAAGGATATTGAAATTGATTTTTGGAAAGACTAGGAAGGATGGACTTAAGAATAAGTTTAACCAAAGCAACCTAGGAGTAGTCCCAAATAGTGTTTGAAATATCAGTATCGCGTTACATATCGCATCCTTCGGATATAAATACGTATCGGTTATCGCACGGGATATATCATTTTTATCGGGTAATTTATTGCACTTTTTAGGAAACATTCAGAAATTAGTTGAATTTTTCAATAAAACTTCAGGGATTGTTAAAAAAGACCCTAATGCGCAATTTTAAATCATAACATCTCACAAAAGAAGTGCTCATAATAGGTTTCCTTCGTATAGGGTCCTACGCTATGTGTTGTCTGATTGAACTAATGCAACTATATTCAAATTGAATGCATAACGTTTAGACTGTATGTGATGATCATTTCATCAAACACTCTTAAATACTTTGAAATTAGTCTCAGTTGACAGCTGGTTGAAGGGAAATTTTGAGAAAAAAATATTTTATTAAAAATGAATTTTATTTTTCAAAAATTGACAAGGACTTAACAAATCAGTAGATCAATGCTCATACATGCTTGATTTCATGTTTGGAGTGCAACAATGCAAGAAATTTCAGAGAAATTGGGGAAATTTTGAATTTTCCCTCGAACCACCTACACTCAAAATTTGAAATTAGAATATATGCGATGATCATTTCACCAAATACTGCTAAATACCTGAAAATTAGTCTCAATTAGCAGATGGTTGAAGGAAAATTTCAAAAACAAAATAAAATAAATAAACGTGGAGAACATGAAGAACCAATGGATATCGAAATCAAAGCTCCAACTCCATGATTTTTCATGCAAAACATGAAAAACCAATGAATTTGTAACCATTTGATACTGATTTAACATAATTTCAATACAAAAAGGATCGAAATTTGAAAATGCTCATCGGATTGAACATGTGGGATATATCGATGCTACCTTTGCATTTCGTACGCACAGGTGGGATACAAGATATATCGTGGGATATATTGGCCGATCTCATCGATATTTAAAACGTTGGTCCTAAATCCCAATAAGAGAATGATGGTGAATAGATTGAGATGATTTGGTCACACGCTACAAAGGCTAGAGATAGCTATGAAAAGTGGATGGAAGGAAGACTTGAAAGGACTTGGATTGAGGTGGTGAGAAGGAATGTAAACGTGTGTTCACTCACCAAAGATAGGGCCTTCGGGAAACATGACTTGTTAGGCCTATCCCAAACAGTTTAGACAATGCAAATGATGAACATTGATTAGGGTTGAAGAGCTTGAAAAGTGGATGAGAGGAAGATGGAGCCTACAAGTACTGGGATCAGGATATGAATGCTTTTTTAGATGCAGAGGATAGGGGGCGTTAAACAGGGATGGTCGGGGAAAGAGGATTTGTAAAGCTGACCATAAATAGCCAGGACAAGGCCATGATAATGACGACGACGACGGTGGTGGTGGTGTTAGTAATTTCATATTTCTGAGGAAGGTATTCCCTTGGTAATATAGAACAATGGATAGGGTCGTTGGACAGACTGTTGGCGAAAGTGAATTTCTAAAGCCGACCCTAAATAGCTGGGACAAGGCCATTAGATAATTATGATGATGGTGGTGGTGGTGGTGGAGTTAGTCATTTCATATTTCTGAGGAAGTTATCCCCTTAGTCATATGGAAACAATGGATAATCTAATTGAGTTTGCTGTTCTGCCTCTCGATTATATATCCATAATCATGACTGAGTTGGTTGCTACATTAAATAAGGTATCTTCTAGAAAATCTGTCCATGCAATTATTTTGTATGGAAGCCTCCCGATCCCATTAGGTTTGATGTTCTTTTTCTTTTGACTGATAAGGAGGAAGGCTTTATGGGAAATTTAATAGGAAATATACAGTTATGCATGAAATTCCTTTCAAAAATAAAATAAATATACAATTAATCAGTATCATCCGAAGTCTCAAAAGCCTCCACTCCATAGAAACACTTTATAGTTTGCTAAAATGTCGGCATTCAAATGATCCTCTATGAGCATAGGATGCTAATGAAGGCTGGTCAAGAATGATCAGAGACATGTCTGTGAATACATCCATAATTGTTCCAGATGGAACATGGACGTAAAAGAAGCTTCATTGAATATGAAAATATTGTAATCCCAGCTTATTAGAAAAGACAAGAAGATCACTTTGATCCACATTCTAATGGTTAGTTTTGTTGCAATAAATATGGTGAATATTCTTAGCTCTGTAATTTAATACATGGCTTTAGATTGCAGCAAGCTCATTAGGTGGCTGTTCAAACTTCAGACATTCATTTTACTAAGGTGCTATTAGGCTGAAGTTGTGGTGTACTCAACGCTCTCATTTATTTTTAATGCTGAATATTTTCTCAACTTTCACTAGTGACAGCTGAAATGTTTGTTTGTTTGACTGTCTAAAATGATCTTTGTTTGTTTTTTTTTTTTTTTTTGATACCATGGTAACTGCTGTAACCATATGGGTTCAGAAGGGTTACAACATGATTTTGATCATATTGATTCTGACAAATGCCATGCAGGTAGTGCTTGACTTGGATGAGACTCTTGTATGTGCATACGAGACATCTAGCTTGCCTGTGGTTATTCGTAACCAGGCCACTGAAGCTGGGTTGAAGTGGTTTGAGCTGGAATGTGTATCAGTGGACAGGGTCTGTTTATTATTGTTATTATTCTTTTTTGTTTTCGCTAAATAATTTATCCAGAAAGAAATTTGAAAAGAAATTGTTCGGATTGCAGGATTGTGAAGGAAAACAAAAGGTGAATCATGTTACAGTGTTTGAACGACCTGGTTTGCATGAATTCTTGCAACAGATTAGCGAATTTGCAGATCTTGTGCTCTTCACTGCTGGCCTTGAAGGTTTGAACTTCAAATGTGTACCTAGTTGCTCATGTTTTTTTTTACTATGATTTTCATTTGATACATAATGTTTGTTTTTTGTTTTTTGCAGGTTATGCTAGACCACTTGTTGACAGAATAGACCTTGATAATAGATTCAGTCTTCGTCTTTATCGGCCTGCAACAATTAGCACGTAAGTTTCATCTATTCAACAGTATCACAATGACTTTTTCTGCACAGGATTATATTTGTGACTATGAAGCGACCACTTTCATAGTATCTGCATTTCCTTGGGTATTCATCTGAAATGCTGCTTGCTTTTGTTACGATTTCTGATGTTGGAAGTGCTTATATTTCTAATCTATGATGCTGATCTCATCAAATGCAACCCTTGCCATCAAATTGCTTAAGTGATCATGCAACCCAAGGGGGCCGTGCGCATATGCGATCACATAATCACGTATGCCGCTCGCACAGCCCCCAAAAGAATTACATTTTTTAATCACATAAGTGATGGCATAATCACATAATCACACATGGCAGCCATAACACACACACACACACACACACACACACACACACGGAAACGCTCACCTGCAAACCAATTCGTACCTATTACATACGAACTTTTTTGAGAACCCATCATACGTGATGTGTATCAAAAATCTGAACCGTTCATGTGAAGCAGCACCTTGTGAAACCCCCCAGGACCAAGTTTTACTTTGATCTAGAACTTTGATGGGCCATGAAAAATTAAAACAGTTTCCTCCCTTGATTTGCATTTCTCTTTGCTATGGCCCACCAGAATTTTAGATCAGGGTCAAAATTTCTCACATGAGGTTTCATGGGATTCCGCAGCACATGGACCATTCAGATTAGACACCCATGACACGTGTGCAAAGGTGCGCACGTGCATAGGTGTGCAGGGGAGCATGACTCTATTTCTCTCTCTCTCTCTCTCTCTCTCTCTCTCTATATATATATATATATATATAAAATTTTTAGTCACGTAAATGATGGCATAATTGCATGTGTGATCACACAATCGCATAATCACATATGCCATGGCATAATGCTCAATGGTCATAAAACCACATATGCCACTGACATATGCGGTATATGCTCCCAAAATGGCGTATGCGATCGCATATGAAACACTAACTGCAACCAATCCTATATTATACATTTGGAAGTGCTGGGCATATCGCTGCAGGAAGTGGGGGACAATAAGTTATAGCTATAAACTCAGAGGGCCTATTTTTGACTCTTAGTTTGTTGTCTTTATGAAAATGATACGTATAGTATGGATTTTTGGTATGCATGCTTTCTTGGTTTGGCCTTCAATGGATCTCCATACAGATAATGGCATTTCTGTTTCAAGTAGCTTATACTTTCCATTTGTTCTGCTCTACAGTATCTTTCCATTGGTTGGTTTCCATTTGTTTAAATTTGTTCCGCTCTGCAGTATCTTTCCTGTGGTTGGTTTTCATTTCAAATCGTCATCTCAACGTCTCTTTGGGTTTTATGGAGCATGCTTATTCCTTATTCGCCTCAGTCAGTTCAATTATGAAATCCCATTCACTTTTTTGAAATATAACAAAACTTTATTAAAAGCAAAGCAAAACAACAAATCTGTCTCAGTCGATTTTTATTTTATTTTTCCTTAAAGATAATTAAGAAAAAAAATCAGAAAAAGAGAAAAAAAGATATTCATTAATCTATCAAAAAAAAAAAAGATATTCAAGAATCTATAACTGTTCACACCCCAAGTATAGGGTTGTGATGTAGTAATAATCTTAGTAAGACCGAGGTCGAATCCACAGGGACTGAACCTTGTATGTAATCTGAAAGTAACCAGAACTAGAACTAGATGAAGATGTAATCTAAACCAGGGAAAATTTAAGAGAATAATGGTGAAACACTTTAACTAAATTTTGTAAAATTCAAAGGTGGGAAACTAGGGTGCCAAGGATCCACTTGTAGAGATCAGGGAGATCTATGCTTGATTCAAGAACACAACTGGAATCAGAGTCCTATCTTCTTCCAGTTGGAAGATATATCGTTAAAATCCAAATCGAACTTCCTTTAACCCAGTTTTTAAGAGATGAGAGGTATGAGAATTAGACTTGATTCCATTACAAAACCATGCCCATGAGACAAAGCAAACAACAAAATTTAACCAATCCACAACCAATCTAAGAGAGTTATGAACGTTAGGAAGGGTTCCGTCATCCAACCATACCCGTGAGACGATGGTGAACTATATGGATCCCATGTTCACAATCCCTATAATGCAATGAACATATTCGAAGCTATCGCAGATCCATTGTAATTTAAGTCACAATAAACCATTAAAAACTACGAATATTCCATATAATCAAACTATAATCAAAGAAAGTTCATAAAACATGAATCAAAGCCGTAGAAATTGTCCATCACGCTACAAGCTTCACCTCTTAGCCCTAGATAAGAGGTTTAGCCTGACATAGTCATGATCAAGCTAAATCTCAAATAAACATGAAGAAAATAATGAAAGGGAAGGAAGAAAAAAACTCTTGGCCGATGGAGATGGCTGACCGTTCTCTCTCTCTCTCTCTCTCTCTCTCTCTCTCTCTCTCTCTCTCTTCCCATGTCCAAAAGATCGCCTCCACGGCTGCCTAGAGATGCCTCCCACGTCCTTTTCTTTCTTTCTTTTATAGGCAACAGAGAGAAGTCTGTGCTGAAGTCGGTTGGTGGCTTTACGCAGCTTGCGCAGCAAAGAAAGAAAATGACATGCGTTTTGATCCCTTTTTGGCAAGAGTGTCAACAAATCGGATTTTTCTCCATGGTTGGGGTAAAGATCCCCCTCTGATGGTTCTGAACGGTTTAGATCACCTATCCGACCACAAATAGTGGCCTACAACACCCTGCAACGTCCGAAAAAACTTGATGTGCGTATGGTGCGAATTCTATTACGCTGACATGTTCGGTGGGCCCCACAGTGATGTTTTCTGGAAAATGCACCCCGCTCATTAGATTCCTGGCGAAAATTTACGGAAAGGAGTAGTTTTGGTCGAGTTTTGGTGCGGTCCACTGTATAAAATCAATTCGCCATTCATCCCGTGTTTTTCGATGATCCACGTGTGTATGTGTGTATGGGGCCAAAAACTCAACATGGCTTGGGTCGTGGCCACCCTCTGAGTCAAGCAGACGGTCCCAATCATCCATTGGTATGAGCACGGTGGGCCACAACATGCCACAGCGTCCGCACTTTGCGGACGCTGATTGTTATTTGGAAGAAGAGTCGGGCCAACCGACTTTGACTAGGACGCCTGGTCTGGTGCGGCTCAACCATGTACATGTTGTGTACACGCATCACGTGTGTAGGTCCCACGGTGATGCTTGTGAGAAATTCGCTCCGTCCATCCGTTTTGTCATCCCATTTAAGGGGTTGAGACCAAAGTTGAAGTATATCCAGATATCAGGTGGGCCCCAGATCGATGATTCATGGGCTGATCTGACCTTTGGGCCACTTTCACAAGGATCCAATGGCTGAAATTTGACGTGTACGGTTAATTTAGGGTCCTTAGGTCAGATATAAAGTTTCGAGCCGAACGGATGGTGGGAACTTTGTGATCTTGCATTCTGGACGATTTTCAAGCCTCTCTAATGTAAATGGCTTGATTTTCTCGGATCTTTGGCATGTAAATTCTTCAATCTTGGTCCCCTGGGGTCCGTCCCTTGCCTTGGTGATTTTCATGTAAATTCTTCAATCTTGGTCCCCTGGGGTCCGTCCCTTGCCTTGGTGATTTTAGAGCGTTAAATCCATGCTTTTAATACCTTCTTCAGTCCAAGCTCTTTAAATTCACCTTGCAACAAAAACACGATTAAAATAGGACGTTAAGCATTATCATGTTTGTAAAATCAGTTAATAATTGGGGTGTAATATGCAATATTTGACCCTCAACAATAACAAAAAAATTAAGGAAATATCAGAAGAAAAAGATATTCAAGAATCTATCTTTATTATTTATTATTTATTATTTATTATTTATTTTTTAAAAAAGTGTATTTTGGACACGCATATAATGGTGTATTAGACCATTCTTTGTAAGAATGTTGTTTGTCAACTTTACCTATTTAAAGTCAACCAATTGCGCCTTAATTGAATCAATGAAGCATGATTTGGTGAATTAGGACCCCCTATATTGAAATACAACAAAAAGAAGATAAAAACATGAAAAAGTGAAGGCTTACCCTTTTCTTATTTTTCCTGTAGTGGATAGTGATCCACTCCACTACAATTCATAAATCCCCAAAATATGCCTAATTCTAGTCTTAAGATTATTTTTTAAGCTTCCTTCATTGTTGAAATGAATAAAAAAAGAAGAAAACGAGTGAAAAATCGAAAAATAATCATATTTGGGCCATTATGGGCATATCGGCCGGTTGGTGCTAATACAACTTGATATCTGGTAAAACAATAATAAATATATATATATTTTTTTAATAAAAAAATTTATTTTTAGAAAAAAAACAAAAGAGTGTGGTTATTATGTAGATCCGCCTATACTCATCAATGGACATGTAGATCAACCAATTTTGGTTGATTAGCATGTTTTTTAAAAATAAATTTTTTTATTCTTTTTCACTATCTTAACTATTATTGTTATTTTTTGAAATTTAAAGAAATTGTTGCCAATCTGTAGTTAGGCCTAAAAGTAGTTCCTAATGATTTTTTGACACCCTATTTGCAATTTAAATGGGTGAAAATGAAGAATTTTGGATTTTTTCCTAGATCTTTTACCAAAATTCGAAAATCAATGCTTCAAATCCATGATTATTCATCAAAACATGCATAAAAATGTACAGTTATTTGAGAAGTGTAATTTTTTGGGCATCCCATCATTGTGGTGGGATCCAATTATTGCTTAGGTTGGATGGCATACACACAACACGATCTCCCACGTAGGCAATAGTGTATAAGCAACAAGTAGGTGAATATGCATGATGAGGATATCCAAGCACCTTACAGAGTATACCAGAGGAGTTGGAGATCAACTCCAGTTTCACTTTGGCTTGATGACCACTACATGGGCCCAGGTGGGCCGCATTGAAGACCCCACATGCATGATTATGCATCTTCAAAAACCCTACACTAGGAAGATGCATGTGGGTTGCTTATTGAGGAGTTTAGACCGTTGGATTGTGAGGGCACGTCAATCGGACGATTGGATCTGGAGGACGCTTTGATTGGATGGTTTGTTCATTGTGATCTTAGATCACATTGATTGTAGACTTTAGGATGTTTTGATTTATTTCTTTTATTTAGTTGATTATTCAATGATTGGATTTATGTTTAGTTGAGATTAGGGAGTGAGGAACAACTTTTATTTCACTGAGTGTCTTTACATTGAAAATTTTATTTGAGAGCCTCTTTTTGTAAAAAGTCTTTTTTAGACTATAAAGGACAGCCAACCTTAGGGATTGATGTTTTTTAGAATGAAAGTTCTTTGCTTCCCTTAAAGCTTTCTCTTCCTATAAATGGAGATTGATGGTGTGATGCCAAGGTGTGTAGCGTAATCTTTCTCCTATTTCTCTTTTAAAAGGTACTTCTATCTTGTCTTTCTCATCTTCTTCTCAAATCCCTCTTTTCCTCTACTTTTCTTATCCAAACCTAAATCACTATACTCTTTTCTCCACCAAAACCCAAACTCATCTTCTCTTATCCCTTCCTCCACCAAAACCCAACCCATCCCATCTCTATCAAGCCCCATGCGTTCGGACTACCTATTTGTACAAGTTAGTTTGTACGGTTGTATGGACAGGGCCGTGCAACTGCACGACCAGCCACCTACCTTCCTTTCTTCCCTCTCGTTGATTCTTCCTATCCCTTAAACCCTAGCTTAAAACCTTAGTTCACATTTACATATAAACCGTAGTTTTTATTTATTTATTTAAATTTTCTGAGCCCTATTCCCAAATTCCCTATGAAAGCCTAATCCCCTATTTCCTATAAGATCCTAATTTCCCAAATTCTTCCAAAGCCCTAATTCCTTTAAGATCCCTAACCTTACACACTTAAACCCTAACCATAGATTCTCATATCCTTAACCTTATAGAGATCAAATCAGCCCCTTGGAATTAGGCCTAAGCCTATGCTAAAGTGGAAGTTCTACCTTCCATTGATCATTTGAAATTCATGTTTTATATGGTTTAGTTTATTGTGGGATTGTGATTTAGCTTGAAATCTGAATTTTATTATTTATTTGATGTCTTAGATTTGTGGTAGGTTAGTATATTTTATGCTTTGAATTGCTTTTTAATCTGTTTATAATTTATTTGCATCATATTTAGTCTAGACCATTCGTCCTGCATCAAATTTTGGTATCAAAGTCTAGGTTTAGCATAGGATTCTTATGTTGCATCTAGGTTAGATTTTCATATTACCATGTCTAAGGTTAGAGGTCTTCCTATTCACATCACATTGCATTTAGATTTTTTTTTTTTTTTTCCCTAGGTTTCCCTCTAGATTCGCAGTTTATGCCCACTTGTACTGGGCGTGGTTTTGGTCTACACCCCACAATGAATTCGGAATAGCTTGCTGAGGCTATCTATGCCATCAATAATCGTCTTGCAGCCATCAAGGCCCAAAGTAGAGCCACTAGTAATCAACTGACAGTCCTCAGGAATGAGACCCACACTTGAATTGTGGTTTTCCTATCTTTTTGTTTATACCGGTTTTCTAAAGTTGTTTGAGCCAGCCCTTTGCCTCCACTCCTTTGGTTGATCACATCATCGGAATGTGGTCTACACCATCTATCCATGGGCCCATGCCCTCAGACTCTTTTCGAGACCGTTGGCTGTATTTGTGGTCTAGAACGGCTTGTCGAAGTAGGGGGAGTGAGACTAGCTTTATTTACATTAACTACGTTTATATCTTCATATGCATCTTGTTCCAAATATTTCTTCTGACGTAGGGCACTATCGTATCTCTTTCTTGACTGTTTTTCCATATACTCCATGATCTCCCTTCGGATTCCTTCGGATTTCTAGAGTAATTTTGTCGTATGCCTTTGCATTTGACCTCGGTAAATGTGCAAGGTGTTGCTTGTGCCTTGCAATGCGACCGGAACCCACATAACTCACATACTATGTGAGTCTTATTCGAAACACTATGGTAGTGCCCATACTTCGAACTCGGGTTATTCGACTTGGGTTTCAAAGAGGAAGATTGGGAAGAAGACATTATGTCGATGGTGTGTGTATTGATTGCTTGTAGCCTAGTACTAAAAAGTAACTAAAGAGTAAAAACTAAAGAGATGGGACTTGGAGAGAGAGAGAGAGAGAGAGAGAGAGAGAGAGAGAGAGAGAGAGAGAGCTGAGTTACACTTATAGAAAGGGAGAAGAAGAGGGAGAGTTGAGTTACACTTATAGAAAGGGAGAAGAAGAGGGAAAAGAAAAGGAGAAAAAGAGAGTTGAGATTTACACATAAACAAAATTACAATTACAAATTCAAAAAGAGGTTCCAAATTCTTCAACTTCACTTCTTGTCTAAGTTGTCTTCACTTTTGCCTTGAGTCCTTGACCCTTGAGTCTTGATCTTGATTCTGGAATTATGTAAAATGTAGACTTGTAAAGTTGTGTTGTTGTAAGTTGTAAGTTGTAACACTAAGTCACTAACTTGTAACTTGTAACTTGTAACAAAGTAACAAACTAAAAAAAAATAAAAATGTTAGAAGTCATTAGAAAACTTAGAACTTGGATATGATTATGGAACTTTAAGAGAGAGTGAGATAGAGAGATAGAATCTAAAAAGAGAGTGGTGGGTGTGTTGTGTGAATATTTATATAAGTTGGAAAAATTAGAAACTAGAAAGAGAGTTTAATTCAATGGATGATGGAGAGCTTGGTTGTCTTGTAATGTCTCTTGAATCTTGATTCTTGGATCCTCATAGATGTATGTACTTGTCCCCTGATTGAAACTTCAATCTTAAAAGAAATATGGATGGAGGAGTGAAGTTTGGGGCTTGGAAATATATAATAGAGTATAAGAGAGCAAAATAGAGATAGAGAGAGAGAGTTTTAGCTTTAAGTGCATATAGGAGTGCTTAGAATCCCTTTTATAGAGAAAAAAATCAAGATTTAAAAAACAAAAAAAATAAATAAATTTCCAACGGTTAGAAAACGGTCAGATTTTTGACCATTGGCAACTATGCCATCGCATATCATCGCACATGTGGCATATGCGATCGCATGTGCAGTGATCGCATATACCACTGTCGCATATGCGATTTGTGCACATTGTGCACATACGCGAATGTGCGATCTCACATGACAACGTTGATAGCAAACCTAATCGCAAAAACGTAGGGGGTTGGCTATTTGAGCAGGAAAATTTTGGACAAAATAAAAACCTTGTAACTGCCTACTTGTTGCATTTATTATTTCTGGACAGATGTTCAAGATCCAAGTCCAGCCGCATGAAATGAATATATTGCAAAAGTTGAGATAAAATATTAAGAACAAGATTAACAATGAAAAGGGCTAGGCATTGAATGAATGACTTTTTGTTCAAGTATTTGTTTTGAGAAAGAGAACATTTCTGATTGTTAGGTTTGGATATCCAAAATGAAATATTTGTGAAGTAAACTGCTGGCTATATTGGGTGGTGTGCCAGTGGGGAGAAGCAGTGTTCCAAGTATTGTTGATATTATTGGTATCATTGAGTCCATGATACAAATAGTGGGGGTAAAATAATATTTGCAAGATATCGACGACAATACAATACTGAGAGATATCGTCAACATCCCTTAGAAAAACCTATACCGTATTGTCGATATCATATGATATTATTGATATCATCAAAGATACCATCATAATACTTACAAGTTCTAGAAAATAATAGAAAAACAATAGAAAAGGGGACCTTTCCTAGGAGTTGTTTTAAATTAGTGCATTATATGTCTTGAATTAGTGCATTATTTCTTAAAAGTTAGTGCATTAGCTTCGTACTTGTTAATAAAAAATTTTGTTTAACAATGCATAATTTGGGCCTTTCTACATGTTAATAAAAAAATTTGTTTAAAAATGCATAATTCGGGCCCTTATACAAAAGAAACCTATATACGTAGTTATTATTATTATTATTATTATTTAGTAATATTTTGAGTTCTAAGTGTGTAATTTTGCCTTTTAACATCTCAAGAATTTCCATTGAAAAACTCCGCCATCTAATGTTTATGATATTTCCCTTAGACAACAATATTTTACCTATTATCTGCAACGTTATTGATGATATCTATTGATTGTAATTTAGGAGTTGGGTATAAATATTGAATAAATATCATACCAGGGATCACATCCATTGCCATTGTAAGACATTCATAAACATCATTGTCACATTACCATGCACGAAAGAGGAGAGCTCACGTAGTTAGAAAACCTTTATCATTATTAGCTGGGTTCTTATTACATTTTAGGCTGTGATTTACCATAAACCCTTAATTACATCTCTTTTTAGAATACCCTTGATTCTAAGATAAAATATATAGTATAGGATGACAGAATAGTGATAAGTAAATCTATGGCAACAAAATGGTGGTATATGATAAGATGCAAGAAATGCATGATATGCAAGAATGCATGCACTTATGACTGCTATTGGCAGCATTAGGATCATCTTTGCAATCTATGCTTCGGGCTCTGTGGCCTCCTCACATGGTGAACTATCAAGGCTTATGGCTCATATTGGTATTCTCCCTTCTAGTACGAATCCATGGTTATTCATGGAATTCAGGATAAAGGGATTCACACTTATTGTGTATTAATCTCATAGACAGGGGATGATTGCACTATGTCTATTATTGGAGAGAGCATTATTCACCAAGGTATTCCGTAATAGTAATGGTGGCCATAATGACCACCGCTATTACCTTTACGATATGGGTCATAACGGCTGTTACGGCTTCTGTAACGGCCGACATGGTCTCTTTTTTTATTGAAAGAAAAAAAATCTGAAAAACATGTATTTGTCCCTTAACGTTGAAAAAAAATCTAAAAAACCTGTTGTTTGTACCCTATCCGACCAGGTCCTATTTTTGGTCACTTAGTGCTTATCGGTCGCAAGATTATATTAGATTATATGACTGTATTTCGAGAAAGGGGTCATAAGATGTTGAGCACATTATAAGCAATCGACAATGGTGCAACCAGTTGGAACAACTAAGCGAACAATTAGGCAACGGTCAAAGTTTGTATGGATTCCGAAGTAAGATCATGGGAAGAATCTGGAAGCAGAGAGAGGGAGGAAACAGTTACAATAACCGTCAGATCGTGAGAAGCATCTAGAGTAGCAAAACAACAGTATTAATAGAAGGTTAAGCAAGTTTTGAAAGGGTCTCACACCAACCCCAAACAAACTTGGAAATCAATTATCTTCAATTATCTTTCAATTATCTTGTCAAATTTACATTCCGTAGTGTAAGAGCGGTCTTTATCAAGTAAAGTCTTTCCCTTAGCGTAATTATTTATTTCCCGTATCAGCTGTGATGTAGGACAATTAACCACTTGCTCTAAAAGCTCAAACCGTTAGAGTATGGCGAATTAATCCCTTTATCTCATAGCCCAGGCCCCACATCTCATGGGTTAGGACCTCGGCCGAACCCCCTTGTGGGCCCTAAATCAGACGGGTACTGCTTCACACGGGCCGCCCACCCCGAGTGTGTCCCCGCATCCCATAGGCTACCCCACTTGAGCCCGGTGTGAAATGCGCATTAATCACCCTCAGTGAGGAGTCTCGAACACGAGACCTCTTCTGTAGGCTCCGTCCACCCTGAGTGTGCCCTTGCATCCCATAGGCGACCCCACTTGAGCCCGGTGTGAAAATGCCCCTGCATTAATCACCCCCGGTGAGGAGTCTCGAATACGAGATCTCCTGCTCTGATACCAATTTGATGCAGGACAATTAACCACTTGCTCTAAAAGCTCGAACTGTTAGAGTATGGTGAATTAATCCCTTTATCTCATAGCCCAGGCCCCACATCTCATGGGTTAGGACCAGTGTTCGAAATATCGGTATCGCGCAATGTATTGCACCCTTGGGATACAGATACGTATCGGTTATCGCATGGGATATATCGTTTGTATCGCATAATTTATTGCACTTTTTGGGAAACATGGGGAAACATTGAGAAAATAGTTGAATTTTTCAATGAAACTTCAGGGATGATTAAAAAAGACCTCCATACACACTTTTAAATCATAAAATCTCAAAAAAGAATGGCACATAATATGTTTCCTTTATAGAGGGTCCTAAGCTCTGCGTTGTCCGATTGAACTAAGACAACTATATCCAGTATCCACCCGGTCTATCTGTTTTTCTATATCATTTTAGGACATTATGCAAAAAATTAAGCAGATCCAATAATCAGGTAGACCATATCATAGGCAACAATGTTGATTGACCATTAGTGGGCCACTTGAACTTTGGATATGCTTCACTTTTTGGGCTAAAATCATAAAATTATATGGTAAAATGGATGGACGGAGCGGATAAAATAAATGAATTATAGTGGTCTCACAGGGTTTACTCACTAAGTTGTTCCCACCCCAGACGGACGCGGATTTCTTGCGAAAGCCTTTTGCAGGGAGTTCCTGCGCTGGGAACCCAGATGGGGCCCACTGTGATGTTTGTGAGAAATCCTCCCCTTCCATCAGTTTTGTGAGTTCATTTCAGGACAATATGCCAAAAATGAACCATATATAAAGCTCAAGTGGGCCGTGCTAAAGGAAAATGTGGTTAGGGAAGTTCCTACCGTTGAAACCTACCTGGGTTCGACAGTGATGTTTACATGCCATCCATACCATTAATAACTTCATTCCTACATGGATGAATTGAAATCACAAATATTAGCTTGATTCAAAACTTTCATGGCCCATGAATATTTCAACTATGGACATTCGATTATCACGTTTTAGGCCCACTTGAGCTTTGGAAACGGTTCATTTTTGGCATCAGGCCCTAAAATAAACTCACAAAACGGATGGACGGATAGGATTTCTCACAAACATCACAATGGCCCCACCTGGGTTCCTAGCAGGAAATCCGCTATCAAATGAGTAATATCCAATGCTCAAGTGGACCACACCACAAATAGCAGTGGGGACTGATTCTCACCGTTAAAACATTTGTAGGGCCCACCATAACGCTCACTATAATGTTTATTTTTCATCCAATCCATTCATTAGGTCACACAAATCTGGATGAGGAGGAAAAACAAATATAATATCGATCTAAAACTTTTGTGACCCCAAAAGGGTTTCAATGATAGACCTTTAATCTTCCACTGCTGCTTTCAGTGTGGTCCACTTGATCTTTGGATCTGTCTTATTTTTTGGCTCAAGCCTTACGACGAGCTCGCCAAATGGACGAACGGTTTGGATATAAGACATACCTCATGATGGGACCCATAGAACTCGGTGACGACATCAACGCACCAGTTGGTGGTGTGCGGTACACCACTCTATGAAAAAAAAGGGCCGGACGCCCTATTTTTTCTAAGCAGAGAGGGTTCCGGCCCCAAATATCTCCCAAATCTTCGGATTCCGGCGAAGATTCTCCAGATTTCGACAAAGATTTCCCCCAATGTCGCCCAAATACCCGGATTTCTTCGGATTTTGACGGATTTCTCTCCCAAATCGAAGATATTGCTTGCACTAACCTATGAAAGAAGCTTCGATTGGAATGGCCTATCGTGCGATATCGACGATATATCGGCCAATATCCAGATTTTGGGTTTTTTGGTATCTTCCGGGGGTTATCACGAGTGTATCGTCTCGCAGGGGTGTGATAACGATAATATCGGCCGATAGTCTCGATATTTCGAACATTGGTTAGGACCTAGGCTGAACCCCCCTGGTGGGCCCCAAATCACATGGGCACCGCCTCACACGGGCCGCCCACCCCGAGTGTGTCCCCGCATCCCACAGGCTACCCCACTCGAGCTCGGTGTGAAATGCGCATTAATCACCCCCGGTGAGTCTCGAACACGAGACCTCCGTGGGCCCCACCCACCTCGAGTGTGCCCGGTGTGAAAATGCCCCTGCATTAATCACCCCCGGTGAGGAATCTCGAACACGAGACCTCCCGCTTTGATGCCAATTTGAAATGCACATTAATCACCCTCGGTGAGGAGTCTCGAACACGAGACTTCCTCCGTGGGCCCTGCCCACCCCAAGTGTGCCCCTGAATCTCACAGGCGACCCCACTCGAGCCTGGTGTGAAAATGCCCCTGCATTAATCACCCCCGGTGAGGAGTCTTGAACACGAGACCTCCTGCTCTAATACCAATTTGATGCTGGATAATTAACCACTTCCTCTAAAAGCTCAAACTGTTAGAGTATGGCGAATTAATCACTTTATTTCATAGCATAGGCCCTACATCTCATGGGTTAGGACCTCAGCCGACCTCCCTGGTGGGCCCCAAATCACATGGGTACCGCCTCTCATAGGCCGCGCCCCCCCCCCCCCCGAGTGTGTCCCCGCATCCCACAGGCTACCCCCCTCGAGCCCGGTGTCAAATGCACATTAATCACCGCTGGTGAGGAGTCTCGAACACGAGACCTCCTTCGTGGGCCCCACCCACCCCGAGTGTGCCTCTGCATCTTACAGACGACCCCACTCGAGCTGGTGTGAAAATGCCCTTGCATTAAGCTATTTACATTTCCTTAGCATAATTCATAGATTAAGTACATTAGTTGGTAATCGTAACTGTAATTTAAACACTTTCTAGCAGTCGATCTTAACTTTCCCTTTTTCGTTCCACTTTGCATTAAGAAAGTCCTTTTGTATAAAAGGCAAGGAGGAACCCATCATCAGAGGACGAACCCCACCCTCTGACTATCGCCTGATCCATTTACACTGTGAGCGAGTGGTTGAATAGGCGACCTATCTCCTTAGATCTCGGTCATACCCGGTGTCTCCTACTTCGGTGCTCGGGGTCATTGTTGTTCGGTTTGAATTGGAACCGCAATCCAAATTCTGGCACGCCCTCGCACTCAACACCCATGCTAGAGAGAGGATCTCCACAACCCCGACGAACAATTTTCTAGCACATCCGGTGGGACACATTAAAAACTACTGGTTTAACTATTGCCAAAATGCAAAGAAGAAGTGGTAGGATTGCCGGGAACGAATTTGCAACACCAACCACACCGCCTCCAGGGGATGATGTCCAGGTTCATGCACCTCCAAGCGAAATTAGTTTGAATATCAACTCGACCAGAAACCAAGCATGGCCGTCGACGGCTCGCCCTATTCTTTCGGACGAGGTATCGATGGCACTAAGGGATGTCTATATGTGCATCCAAATGATACAAGAGCATGGAAGAATTCAAGCCGAGTAGTTTCGTTAAAAGGCTGAAAGTGCTAATCGCTACATGGCCAGTCAGACCGAGGCCATGCAATGATTGTTAGTCGTTGTAACAGAACGGACACAACCAATGCAACAAAATAATGGCAGTTCAGTTGGTAATACCATCCATTTTCGGTACCACCATTGCAGCGCAACTCCTCACTTGTTCCTCCTCCAGAGGAAAAAAATGTGCCACCTCCTGCTAAGGTTAGGCGACCTGAATAAGCGGCTAGGAATTATGAAAATAGAAAGCAAGGACCGCCAGCATGCCTCTACCCGCCACAAGTTCCTAGGTTTCGAGATAAATTTAATAGATTTGGTTCAGATCATCCGCCAGCCATGGAACCTCCATGGATCGATCAGGACCAGGTACTGCAACTCGTGCAAGAAGTTGCTGGCCAAGTATCGGGTTGCAATGCTATTCGTACGTGTCATAAACCATACCCCGAGTGGGTAGATCGACAACATCTATTACCAAGAAATTATCGACCAGATTTTGTCTTATTTTCAGGGGAACACGATCAATCAACTATAAATTACAATTATTCGGTCACTTGTTGATCACTGTGGCCTTCACATGGTATTCCAATTTGTTGTTAGACTCAATACATAGCTAACAGGAATTGGAGGAAAGGTTTTATGCTCAATTTTTCTCTACGAACAGGAACATAACTATGGCAATCTCGAACGATTCGGGTAGTTACCCGGAAAGTCTTGTGAAAGTTACATTATGCATTTCAAGCGGGCAAAAAGCCGCTGTAAGGTGGTCATGACCGATGCCGAATTCGTGCAGCTTGCATAAGACGATTTAGAATACAAACTCCGTAAAAAGTTTGTAAGCACGGAGTTTGCCAATTTATACGACTGCACCAAGAAGGTGTCTCGGTATGAAGAGTTGCTTCAAGAAGGGGCTAGGCAAGCAAATTTGTTAATAGGAACGTATTACAGCTATCCTAATTACGAGATCGCCCAAGTGGTAGCTAAGAAACTATTAGTCTGCTCGGCATTGGTCAAAGCGGAGTTTACTGCCCTAGCAACTCAAAAGGCCCAAAAAATATATACCTTTGATATTACTCGAGCCGAGGAAATTTTTGACTTTACGTTAGAGGTGGAATTTATCAAAATTCCTATTAATCATAAGGTACCTTCGGCCGAGGAGCTAAAGAAGGTCGACTATTGTAAATGGCATGGATCTCGTTCCCATTCCACTGACAAATGCATTATTTTCAGGAATCTCATTGAAGATCATATCGAACGTGGGTTACTGAAATTTCCATCAAAAGAAAAGGAAGCCATGTTGATTGATACCGATCTGTTCCCAACCGGCATGGAGATAAACACTGTCATCGCCGACTTGCGGGATCGACCTCGACCAAAGATTGAGCTCGGTCCAGGAAGTATGCGTAAAGCAAGCGATCGATATGCTCCCATGCAACGGTGGGCATCCCAGTACCAGGATGTACGTGGACAATGGAATCAACAGTTATGTGATCGCCATGGACCGAAAAATTACAATCCTGGTGGCGGTCGAGATTGTTAGCGACCGAGGCAGACTACATTTGAGTACCGATCGTATGGGCCTTTGAGTAGGATAGTCAAACCTCCTGTTACGCAGGAAGGAGTATGGAAATGACTTTGCATCCAAAGTTTTCGGTGGTACTAGAGAATTTGACCAGAACTCAAAAGCACTGTTGGCAGAGAAATAGAGCCGCGCTAAGAAGAGAAAGAAAAGGGGGAGGTTCCTTCTCGACCAGAGCCCAAGTTTCCTCATCCATTCTGGAGAGTTCCCTCGCTAGAGGGATATGAAGCAGTAAACATGGTTGAAGTTATTGCTTTACCTATTAATCAGGAGAGCAAAGCTCCTCTCGAAAGTGTTGAGACACCTATTGGTCTTAAAGAAGAGGATATCACTGGCAACTTGTCAGATTATTTCAGCGAGGATTGCTTCCCCACAGAAGAATGGCTGCCTAGTGAATTCACACCCACAACAAACATGCCAAGGGATGTAGCAACCGATTCACTGATTGACCCCACAGTGAATGAGACCTCTAGTCAGACTAATGAGATCGAGTTTGATACACTAGGCGGGCAAGGTTTTGGTAATAGCATTGTGTTTGGTTCGTTGCCGCCGACGGTATTTCATTGCAACATGGTGCTCACTTTACCGTTTGACTTTCAGGCGAGAGCAACTCAACCAAACACAATGCCTGGAGATGTAGAAGAACATGCTTCCCCTATGGTTATTCAGCATGCTTCTTTCCATTATGATGAAGAGAAACAAGACAAGGCATGGCACTACCGATAGAGTAATTATCGATAGGCTCACCTCCGACATAACACAACACCTCAAACTGTTGTATATTTCAGCCCATTTAGATGGATGTCATGTTACTAGGATCCTGGTGGACATTGGAGCTGTGGTGAATTTGTTACCAAAAAGAATGATGGCCAAATTAGGAAAAACCACAGCTGATCTGATCCCGTCTGAAGTAACCATCAGCAATTTTGCTGGCCTTGTTACAAGTACGCATGGTGTTTTAGCGGTCGACGTTATGGTAGGTACCAAGTCTGTTCTGGCACTGTTCTTTATAGTTGACACTTCATCAAGCTACAATGCCCTGTTAGGGAGAGATTGGATTAATTCTTTTGCATGCATCCCATCCTCTCTCCATCAGTTTGTCATCTTTTGGAATTAGAATAGGGTTGAGCTATGGAGTGATGAGATAAACGATTAATGCTATGTAATATGCATATAAGAGCTTGTTTGGAGGTTAGCGCGCCTGAGGTGTCTAGTTTGCATAAGTTAGCCTTTAACTAAGTAATGGGGGTCTCCTGGGGTTGGCATGGCTTTTCCTTGGATCACCTCAGTGGCATGGCCGCACAAACACTAATTTAGTGTTTTTTTTTTTTTTTTTCCTGATATGCACCTGGGAAAAGCTGCTCTATCCTTAAAGCTTTGTAAGGAAGA
Organism: Magnolia sinica; assembly: GCF_029962835.1. Classification (NCBI taxonomy): domain Eukaryota; kingdom Viridiplantae; phylum Streptophyta; class Magnoliopsida; order Magnoliales; family Magnoliaceae; genus Magnolia; species Magnolia sinica. Next base: position 48,343,501 of record NC_080580.1, read on the forward strand.
AATGAATTACTAATTTGCTAAATGAGACTGCCATGATGTATTTATAGACTTTTTTGGGGGCTAATGATGACATGGTGATTCAGCAAAAGGAATACAGACCGCGCCAACCTCCAATTTCACCCATTCAAGAGCCAATTTGATGACATGGCAACAACAAGGTTCTCGGTGTGTGTTAGCGCCGCGCTTTCATCCTTCTTCATCTTTTTCACTAAGGCCAGCACACCATTCTCAGGGCCACACCAACACCTGACTTGGAGCATTTTCGAACTGTATCCCAAGTTATCAATACATGTAAGGATGCTGATACTCTGAACACGGGGGAGAAGTAAACCCTCCAGTGTTGGTTTGGAGGTCATGCCAAAGAGAGAGGACATGCAAGTTCTCAGTTGTTAAACCTACCATGATGAACAATTTGAATGTCAAAATCAAGTAAGCTGGATGCTACTGCAGTTTTTCTCTAAGAAAATTGTTGAAATCTCCTTGGCTAGGAGTGGCAATAGCTCACCCCATTTAACATGCATGGTGCAGCCATTCTAGTGTATTTTTCATGTGCCTTCTAAGAAGCACACTGCTAACAAACATGTGGACTCAAAAAAGTATTCCACCTGTTTGCCTTCCCATTTTTCTCCTATGGTTCAATTTAAACGTTTGGTGGGAGGTTTCTTTTTCTTCTAATGTTGGGGTGTCCATTGAAATTAAATTGTAGTCTATCATTTTTATTTATTTATTGTTGTTGTTGTTATTATTATTATTATTATTTTTGTTTTGATAAATAGTACCAATAAATGAGCCAATTTACATGACTAGTTTTGAAGTTATTGAGGCCTTGCTCTATTTGATCAAATTTGTTGTCGTTTTATGAATCAGGAAATATCGTGAGCATGTCAAGGATCTGTCTTGCCTATCGAAGGATCTTGGCCGAACTGTCATTGTCGATAATAATCCATTTAGTTTCTTGCTTCAACCGTTGAATGGAATACCATGCATCCCATTCTCAGCAGGACAACCACATGATGAACAGGTAAGAAGATAGTGTTAAAATAATCCAATCATTTGGTGTGACTGCTACTTGGTGAAAACTGAATATCAGTTACTGATTGCTCTTTGGGGTTGTTCAGCTTAGAGAGGTTCTTCTTCCGCTCCTTAAGCAGCTCTCCCTGCAGAAGGATGTGAGGCCTGTACTCTATGAAAGGTTTCACATGCCTGAATGGTTTGAAAAGCATGGGATCCCAAATTCTAGTTGGACAGCCTAGGATTCGCAAGTTCCTCGTTCAAAGCATTTCAACAGACATTTTTATCTTTGTACATTGCAGCCCCTACCCATCCCATCTTGTTGCTGCTTGTTGTATATTAATTCTTTCTTGGTACCCTTAATGAAATCCGGAATTCTTTGAGACATAATTCCATCCTTTTTGTTGAGGATGGAAATTATTGCATGTCTATATATGTAGAAAGATTTGTAACCGGATTGTCCTAATGTACTCTTGTATTATGGGGGATTTGTTGAAATATTTGCAGTTGGTGGTAATGTTATTGTTTTACTTGAACTCGAGTAAATTTTAGGAAAACTGCCTATGGACAGTAATGTGAATGGGACGTTCTCACTTATGAGACTCTCGCTCCCATGTGGTGTGGTCCACATGTGCATGTTCATTGATATTGTATTGCTTTTCTTTTGTTCCTCTCTTTTGCAGGTACTTTAAAAAAGAAAAAGAAGAAAGGAGGAGAAAAAAATCTCGATGGAATCAGAGAAACCTGACCAACGAAATAATGCTCTTATCTCAACTTTTCCTCCTTTCACATGACACAATCTTCCAAGAGCTCTCCCCCATTGCCATTGATCACTGTATTTTGTGACTAGTGGATATCATCTACCACTTGGAATAATGGCCATTGATCATTGTATTATTTTCACCGCTAGAATTGCACTATCACTGCATGTTTCCTACTGTGGGCCGTCAGTGGTAATCCTGATTTGATTTGAACGGGTTAAAGTCAGCAATGCCAGTCACTTCATCATCACTGTGGATAATTAGTCAAATTCCCTTTTACCATTGACCAGGTTCAGATGAGGTGCTACAGGACATATCCTTGCCATGTAAATTAGCCTGAACTATCACAGTGACAAATCCCGTTCTCAGCAATATCTTAGTTTGGGAATTTCTTGGGAGATGTTTACATCATGTTATGCCAGTGGTGTATAGGGATGCGACGGCCGTGTAGAAATTAGGGTGGTTAGCTATTGCCCAACTCAGAAGCAGAAGCGAGTGGACAGGTCTGATGTTTAGGCCAGGCATACACGAGGGGGCCACGTGATGGGCAACACGTGACCTGTTAGTTAGGCTCCCATGATATGATACACGAGGATCGGTCAACAGCTATCTAAATTATAAATAAATTCTCTTCCAACAGGACCTTTTTTGGATTCATGAAAAGCAAGGGAAATGAAATAGTATTTATAAGGTAATCTTATTTTCATATAATATCTTGTTCATATTTTTGATTCGGAAAACAAAAGAAAAAAGAAAAAAAAAAAAGAACATTGTTTCTAGAAAATACTAAGAATGGTTGCCTTTTCCCTTGGTTGCTTTTTCAACCATATTTTCTTGAAAAATTTTCCTCTATACTTAAATCTATTGATTGACAAGAATAAATTTTTCATAAAAAATTTACTTGGAAGCCAGTGTTGGCACATGTCGCACTTGAAGATGGATGGCGCCCATGTTGCACGGGTAGTATGCACTTGTGGAGCACTTATTAATGAACAGTGGAACATGTGGCACAATCATACATGTGGTAATTAGCACATGTGGGGTGTCTGAGGATAAGGGTGGCATATGTTGCAGGTGTGGCACATTGATACCTGGGGTACTTGAAGATAGGTGATTGCATATATGTGGCACATGTGTAGCACTTCAGAATGTATGGGAGCATATACAGCACATTGGCACATGTGGACACGTGAAGATGGGCATTTGACATATGAGGTACTTGAAGATGGTTGGTGGCACATCTTGCATATGCCGCTCATTGGCATGCAGCACATGTGAGACACCTAAAGATGAATGGTAACCATGTAACACGTGTGTCACATGTGCACGTGTGAAAAGTTTGAAGATGAGGTCGGCATATTGGAATCTGTGGCACATTGACGTGTGAGGCACGAAAAGATTGGTGGTAGCACACGTTGCATATTGGTACATGTGGGGCATTTAGAAGATCCGCAGTGACAGGTAACTATCATGTGGGGCACATCATAAAAAAGTGATAAATTTTTTTTTTTTTTCCACAACTTAGAAATGACTTTCCCTGTGCATGGGCAAAGAAATGAAAAAAAAGAAAAGAAAAGAAAAGAAAAAGAGAGCATATTTCAGAAAGTGAGAGGTAAATGGATATGGCATTCCAATACAAAGTATATTTGATGAATACAATAGCATGAATGAAAATAGTTTGAATGACAATTTCAGCAGCATTTCCGCTTGCGGCACATCCCTCTTAATAACATAGAAGTTGTACGGATTCGAAGATCCTTTATTCCTTCCCGATATGCTTGGGATGTGGCTATTATCTTGAAGGAAATAATAAATCCCAAAGGAGACGGTCATTCCTATGAAGAACCCCAGAAACACACATGAAGCATGTGTTGTGCGGCCGTGCAACGAGAATCTAAGTGCTCGCTCCAATGATGGGTTGAGTGTCTAGAATGATAAAATATACTGGATAGTAGAACTTATCGACATGGACAAGCACGTCTTCGATCATCCCTCTCGGCGCACGGACTGAACAGTCAACAAGTCGAAGTGTGGTCCTAGTGGGTTTTAATTCACTAAGCCCAAGTTGATCGTATACCGAGTAAGGGATTAAATTCACACTCGCTCCTAAATCAAGAAGTGCGTGCTCAATCCGGTGGTCCCCGATTACACAAGAGACAGTTGGGCTACACGGATCTTTGTACTTTTGTGGCACATCTTGCTTTAGGATGCACTCACTTTTTCAGTCAATTTTTTTTTCTTTGTATATTTTACCGTCTTTTGGTAGTGCATAGATCTTTTAGGAACTTGGCATCTGAGGGAATTTGCTTGATAGCATCCAAAAGAAAAATATTAACTTTCACATGTTTAAGTACTTTTAAAATATCCTGAGTGTTGGTCAGAGGCTTAGGTGTAACCAACTGTTGTGGAAACGGTGCAACCGGCTTATACTGTGCATCTGGTTCTTTCTCATGTGAGACGTCGTTAATTCTATCATCTTTCTTAGACTCTTCCGAGTTCTTCGGCTTCTTAGCCCTCATCAGGATGGTTTTATCGATCATCTTCCCACTTCTAAGAGTGGTGACAGATTTAACTTGTTCAACATGTTGGTCCAAAGAGATCGTGTCACTTATTTCACATTGGGATTTCGGATTAGGAAGACGTTGGGTTGAAAAAGTCCCTTTTTCCCTAATCTCAAGGTGTGACTCAATCCTTTTAATGGGCTTGCTAAGGTCCTGGAATGCTTGCAAAGTATTTTGATTGAAGAGCTCTTGGATTTGAATGTGTTTGAGAACTGGATTCTCTTGGGGTCTTTGCTGATTTAGAAATTGTGGAAAGGCCCCTTGAGGATTTCCGTTTGTTTTGGCTGCTTGGCCATTCCTCCAATCGGAGTTGGGATGGTTCTTCCAACTAGGGTTGTATGTATTTGAGATGGGGGTGCTGAAAGGTCGTTAATAGTGGTTTATGGCATTTGATTGCTCATGTAACAACTCTTAAAACACAAAAAATGTGGGACAATCTTGTGTCACATGAATTTTACTAGCGCAAATCCCGCATACAATTTCAACGGTCTCCTCGAGTTTAACCGTCTCCACCTTCTTTACTTCCATGGCTTCAATTTTATCGTAAGGTTGGCCACCCTTGCACTCATGTCATCTTCTTTCAGTAAGACGTAAATTCATCCATTTTCTCTTGATTGATTAGGCCTAGAAGTCGAGGCGTTTGAGGATGTGTCCCATTACTACGCGTTTTTAGCAAGTGAGTCAAAATAATCCCACGTGTCATCGGCCTCATTGTTCATAAACTCCCCGTTGCACATCATCTCTATGAATTGGTGCATGGGCGAAGTTAGTTCATCGTAGTAGACAAAGCTTATAACCCGATCGTATCCATGATGCGGGCAAGATTTTAGGTCTTTAAATCTGTCCCAACATTGGAAGGTCTCTTCTTTTTGGGAGAAATTCGTGATCGCTCTCCTCAAAGTGTTAGTCTTGTAAATCAGGAAGAAACTTTTAAGGAACTCCTAACTCATCTCAGCCCAAGTCCCTATTGATCTTGTTCGAAGGTTATGTAACCATGATTTGGCCTTCTCTTTCAAAGAGAAGGGAAATAAGTTATGCCTCACGGCGTCATCAAATACATTCAGGAAGTGCAAGGTTGCTATTATCTCATTGAACTCTTTGAGACGTAGACATGGACTTTCAGAATCAAGCCCATGAAACTTCAGAAGTAGTTGGAGCACTCCTGGTTTAAAGTCCATGTTTCCTACATTGTGTGGAAACACTATGTAGGAAGTGAAAGTGCCCTTGTTTGTCAATATACATGAGTGTTGATTCAGTTTATCAAGTGAGCCCCAAATTGAAGATTACAAGATCAAAGACTCAGCCAGCCTGAAGAAGTTCGTGTGTTCAAAATGATTCTCTTTGACAACTCATGAAAATATATCATCGACTCGATCAAGCGTCTTAGGGAAGACTCAAACATATCAAGTCATGAAAGTACATGGTTCGAAGATCGGAATACTATGTATGAGTCAACCATCAGGTGGTATAACCTTAGAGTGACCTTAGGTTAGGTGTATTTTTCATAGCGTCTTAATGATCATCTTTTATGTTAAAATACACTTAAGTTAGGCCAGCCCAACATCTGGTTTGGCCAGCCTAACTTATAGATTGAACAAGATTTTCTGCGGCATGCTCAGCTAACCCAACCTTGGGTTCGGCTAGATGAACATGACTGTTTGGCTAGCCCGGATTTGTTCAGTCAAGTTTCCAGCAGTGACATGTTTTCGGATTTTAGGCATATTGGGCCAGCCGAACCCTTTGGTCGGCCAACCGAACTTGGCCTTGGGCCAGCTGAATTTTTGAAAGATCTTATCCCGCGAAATTCGAGTGCCTTTGGAATGAAATAGTTGGAATCCGGCTAGTCGAACCGACACTCGGGCCAATCGAATTTCCAAATCCTTTAGCTATAAATAAAGGGCTTCTCTCATTCATTTACATAACGAAAGTTAGTAAGAAAATTCATCTTTTCAAGTGAGAAAACCAGGCTTTTGCAATACCTATGATATTTGTTTTATATTGAATACTTTATAGATCCCTATATTCTTTTGGGTTAAACTCATATATACGACTTCGTCAATATCCCAAAAAGAAGATCGCTGCATTCGAGCTATAACTACGACTTTGACTCGCCAATCGAAGATAAGTACTGATTTACTTTTATTTACTTTGGGATTTTCTGAGATAGCTCAGAAATCTTAACGAGTTTATTTGTGGTGATCCCGTGAAAATCACAAACTGATAGCCCGTGAAAATTGCAATAATTATATCAGGTTGTTAAGGTGACCTTAAGAAAACCTTGAGATAGTGAAAGTTAAAATTGCTAGTGTAGTAATTTTGGGAGTGGAGTAGGTTTACATTTATGCACTGAACCACTATAATTTCTTTGTGCATTCTGGTGATTGCTTTTATTACTTGTATGCCTATCTTGTGTTTCATTTTATCTTGCTAAAGTTTGATATTTTGATTTCAAAGATGTCATAAAATAAGGTTGTCCTGCCTAAATCTTTTAGGTAAAGGTTGTCCTACAAACTATTTGATATCAGGAATTTAATACTCTAAGCAATTGAGTTTATTTGTTTTATTATTCCATATTGTATCGAATATTTGGCATAGTCCTATTCACCCCCCTCTAGGACATCTATAGCTCATCCTTTCAAATGGTATCAGAGAGATGTTGCTCTTTTTGGGATTAACTTCCTAGAGCCAGATCCAGAGCCATTGGAATGTCAAATTTCGATAGTCTATCCATTTCCAGGCCACCTCCCTTTGATGTCTCAAACTATTTTTATTGAAAAGCAAGGATGAGGAGTTTCCTCAAGTCTATTGATGAAAGTGTGTGGCAAGCCACCATGACCTAATGGATCCCTCCAATGATGGAAGTAGTGGCTGAAAATGGAACCACGTCCATGAAAGAAATCGATTATACTTTTCGGATGACAGTTCAGAAAAGTGAAAGTAGTGCTACGCAAAAGCCCTTAATGCTATTACTTGTACTATATCAATGGATGAATTCAGAAGAATCATTTCTTATGATACAGCAAAACAAGCATGAGATATTCTGGAAATGACTCATGAAGGGACTAACATTGTCAAAAAGTCTAAGATTCAAATCCTCACAACAAAGTTTGAGGAAATCTGTATGGACGAAAATGAATCATTCATGGACTTCTATACTAAACTAAATGACATTGTTAACTCTATGTGGGGTTTTGGAGAAAAAGTCTCTAAAAGCAAATCATGTGCAAAAATACTACGATCACTTCTTGATAGGTTCAATTCTAAAGTCACTGCGATTCAAGAATTGAAGGATACCGTTGCAATGAAGGTAGAGGAATTAGTTGGATCTCTATAAACCTATGAGCTTATTGACGCACAAAAATAATATTCCATCTCATTGCATATCCATTGCATTAGCCAGAGAATTCCATGGTGCAGATCCTTTCCAGGGTTTTGCACTCCTTATTTTGGTAAAAATGAGTGAATGGGGGTATTTTGGTAAAAAGGAGTGGATGGGTGTTGCCTTATATGGAGGAAGAAGTGGTTGTACACCAGTGTTTAAGGGAGAGATTGGTGAACACCACTAGTTAAGGAAGAAGGTTGGATGTTGTGTGAAGAAAGAAGTGTGGTAATCACCACTATTTAAATTGTGACGGGCCTGGGATGCCTATAAATACCCCTTCCCATGCCTAATTTGAGGAGTTGGTTGGAAGATAAGGAGTAGGACAAGAAGTGAAGAAAGAAAGGTGGAAGGAGTTCCCCTTGCGCGAGCCACGCAATCCCTTTGGGAAGGAATTCCCTTGCGCGAGCCACACAATCCCTTTTGGAAGGAATTCCCTGTGCGCGAACCGCGCAAACCCCTTTGTGAAGAAGTTCCCCTTGTGCGAACTACATAAAATCTCTAGCAAGGAATCCCATTGCGTGAACTGCACAATCCATTTGAATACTTGGCTTTATACGTCACTTTTCCCTCTCCCATGTCCTAATACTTGGCTTTATGCTCCACCTTTCCCTCTCCCATGTCTTAAAGCCTTCCCCTTTGTGCCATTCTTCGAGGAAGCTTGTCTTGAAGCCTGCTCCATGTGCCACTTTGTGAGGAGACTGTCCTGAGAAAAGGCTTTTGTTGTCCTGAAGCCTGTCCCATGCGCCACTTTGTGAGGAGACTGTCCTGAGACAATGCTTTTGTTGTCCTGAAGCTTGCTCCATGCGCCACTCTCCAAGGAAGCTTGTCTTGAAGCCTGTCCCATGCGCCACTTTATGAGGAGACTGTCTTAATGTAAGGCTTTTGTTGTCCTGAAGACTGCTCCATGTGCCACTTCATGTGGAGTATTGTCTTGAAGCCAATTCCATGCGCCACTTTGTGTGGAGACTTGTCTTGATGCATGGCCTTTGTTCTAATACAATCCCCATGCACTTCACATTCCTTGTCCAGGCTTGGGTACTCCTACCTTTAGACAGATGGCCTTCACACTTGTTGGATGTCTATACATACCTCTCTCTTATCTCCATTTGGAGAAGGCAGTGAGAGAGAGAAGTAAGAAGGAAAAGTGAGAGAAGATAGAAATTGGAGAACTTCAAGAAGCTCATAGAGGAGAGAGAAATGTGAAGCATAGAGAAAGAGTTCAAGGAGAAAGAAAGTCCATCGTACGACTGGAAGGATGATCAAAACCCATCGCATGGCCAGATCAAGGGTTTCAAGTCCGCACAACCTATCCGCCTCGGCGATAAACATCAAAAGGGTCGAAATGCTGTCAAAATCGCCGTCGGGCTGTCTTCTCTTTCATTTATTGCTTTGATTGATTGTACTCTATTTTCATAATCAAGGGATATCTGAGGATGTAAATGAACTCAGAATGAATAGATATCTTGTGATCATTGTTCTCTTATCGAATTCTTCGTTATAATTAAATAATTCTCGAAAATCAGACGCATTTGTTTCTTGTTAGAACAAAATGGCGACTCCACTGGGGACACTTTTCAATGATAACTTAGAAAATATTTAGAGAACATTTATCACTTTTTGGCATTTGTATAGACGCCAAAATGGCGACTTTCAGTGGGAACATCCTCCCCTTCATCTCTAAAAATAAAGTACAATTTTATTTAAATAAAATAATTAACACTGTTTTAAATGACAGGTATACCGCAATGACTTTTCTCCCGACTAATGTGGTTGTCTACTTCACACCCAACGGATTTCCACTAGAAAGTATCAGAGAAGATCAAACCAGTTGCGATCAAGGACAGACAATGCCAAGTAATGTTCGGAATAGTTTCTACTTCACCGGTAGCGTAACAAGATGATAAAGGACGGATGATGGTAACATCCAAAAGACGAAGGGTTCAATCTTCTCTCACAAAGAATATCATCCTACTAAGTATGGTAATAGGTCAATCATGTGAAATGTTACGAGGTGCGATTTTACCTCACTCACTCAGATTATCCTCCTCGACAACATCAGCAAATGCAATGTTCACTTTCTCCTTCAAGATCAGCGACTATCGTGAACAACATTTCTCTTATGCGTGGTGGAGGAATTCATATGACAAGAATTATGAAGCATGGTTTAGTGTGAACGTTTAAGAGTTGTTTTTATATCAAGGGCCAGTTATATGGCCCAATGCCGTAACTTCTCATTGTATTAGTAATGATATCGCAAGACTCCACGTACCAGATATGATGGAGATAAGGAACAAATGGAATCATCATCAGTAACTTCTATGGCCTTCGAAAAGTTATTAAATGAAAACGTAAAGAGGTCTTATTTATCTTTTTTTCAGAATCAGTAAAGAACCAAGGAAAAGTCTATGAATAAATGCCAAGCAGCACAAACTAGAAACAACTCAACGAAAGACCTAGCAGTTGAACCTTTGGAGCTGGAGATGACATCTTTAAAAGCGCGATATAATGAATAAAGAATGCAATGCGATGCATGATGACAAAGTAGAAAGATGAAATGATTAAATCATTATCATAATAAAAGCGAAGAAGCTTTCAATACATTTCAAAAATATCAATACTTCATAAAGCTATATTGAAAAATTATAATGTCTTGAGATACTAATTCCGATTAATTTGGCAGGAAAGACTATCATTCGAAAGCTTGGGTTATGCAGATCATGAATAAATGAAACAATTGAAAAAGATTATTGTGGCAGGACCAACATTAAAGAACAACTCCCTAGATACAGAGTTCAAAGAAAGAGTCACCGAAATTGATCGAAGAGACCATAGTGGCAACAACAGTATTGAAAGATAGTTCTCTGGTCAAGTTACTCAAAGATGAAGTCGTCACAGCTGTTATAGCAACGGGTTTCGTTGAAAAGAGAATTTTACCCTCTTTAGTGAAGAAACTGTTTGACACTGCTAGCTGGGGGCATTCAAGTCTTCCGATTGAATGCGCTTATTCAAGTCTTCCGATTAAATGTGATCATTTAAGTCTTCCGTTCGAACGCGATCATTCAAGTCTTCTGATTGAACGCAATCATTCAACTCTTTCGTTCGAATGCGATCATTCAAGTCTTCCATTTGAGGGCGATCATTCAAGTCTTTTGTTAGAGTGCAATCATTCAGTCTTCTGTTCGAACGCGATCATTCAAGTCTTCCGTTCGAACACGATCATTCAAGTCTTCCGTTCAAGCGCAATCATTAAGTCTTCCATTCGAACATGACTATTCATGTATTCCATTCAAACGCGATCATTCGATCTTCCGGTCAAGTATGATCATTCAGTCTTCCATGCAAGCATGATCATCCAGTCATCCTTTAGTTGCAGTTCATTCTGTTTTTCGGTCGGAAGAAGATCGATCCTCCATTTGATTTCATGAATCAATCAAAGAAGGATCGAGGGGGCATCTGTTGAGGTACAAAAAAAATATTCCATCTCATTGCATGTCCATTGCATTGGCTAGAGAATTCCATGGTGCGGATCCTTTCTAGGGTTGTGCACTCCTTATTTTGGTAAAAATGAGTGAATGGGAGTATTTTGGTAAAAATGTGTGAACGAGGGTATTTTAGTAAAAATGAGTGAATGGGGGTATTTTGGTAAAAATGAGTGGATGGGTGTTGCCTTAAATGGAGGAAGAAGTGGTTCTACACCAGTATTTAAGGGAGATATTGGTGAACACCACTATTTAAGGAAGAAGGTTGGATGTTGTGTGAAGAAAGAAGTGGTTGTAATCACCACTATTTAAATTGTGAGGGGCCTGGAATGCCTATAAATACCCCTTCCCATGCCTCACGTGAGGGGTTGGTTGGACGATAAGAAGGACTAGGACAAGAAGTGAAGAAAGAAAGGTGGAAGGAGTTCCCCTTGTGCGAGCCACACAATCCCTTTGGGAAGGAATTCCCTTGCGGTGGCCATGCAATCCTTTTAGGGAGGAATTCCCTTTGCACGAACCGTGCAAACCCCTTTGGGAAGAAGGTCCCCTTGCACAAACTGTGCAATCTCTCTAGCAAGGAATCCCATTGCGCGAACCGCGTAATCCATTTGAATACTTGGCTCTATGCGCCACTTTTCCCTCTCCTATGTCTTAAAGCCTTCCTCTTTGGGCCACTCTCCAAGGTAGCTTGTCTTGAAGCCTGCTCCATGCGCCACTTTGTGAGGAGACTGTGCTGAGACATGGATTTTGTTGTCTTGAAGCCTGTCCCATGCCCTACTTTGTGAGGAGACTATCCTGAGACAAGGCTTTTGTTGTCCTGAAGCCAACTCCATCCGCCACTCTCCAAGGAAGCTTGTCTTGAAGCTTCTCCCATGCACCAGTTTGTGAGGAGACTGTCTTACTGCAAGGCCTTTGTTGTCCTGAAGACTGCTCCATGCTCCACTTCACGTGGAGTATTGTCCTGAAGCCTATTCCATGTGCCACTTTGTGTGGAGACTTGTTCTGATGCATGACTTTTGCTCTAATATAAGCCCCGTGCGCATCACATTCCCTATCTAGGCCTGTGTACTCCTACCTTGAGACAGATGGCCTCCACACCTGTTGGATGTCTATACATACCTCTCTCCTATCTCCATTTCGAGAAGGCAGTGAGAGAGAGAAGCAAGAAGGAGAATAAGAGAAGATAGAAATTGGAGACCTTCAAAAAGTTCTCAGAGGAGAGAGAAATGTGAAGTGCAGAGAAAGAGTTCAAGGAGAAAGAAAGTCCGTCTGTACGACTGGAAAGATGATCAGAACCCATCACATAGCCAGATCATGGGTTTCAAGTCCGTACAACCTATCCACCTTGACGATGAACATCAAAAGGGTCGAAATGCTGCCAAAATCGCCATCAGGCTGTCTTCTCTTTCATTCATTGCTTTGAATGATTATACTCTGGTTTCAGAATCAAGGGATATCTGAGGATGTAAATGAACTTAGAATGAGTCGATATCTTGTGATCATTGTCCTCTCATCGAATTCTTTGTTATCATTGAATAATTAGTCCAAATCAAACGCATTCTTTTCTTGTCCAAATAAAATGGCGACTCCACTGGGGACACTTTTCAATGATAACTTAGAAAATATTCAGAGAACATTTATCAGTTTTTGGCATCTGTATAGACTCCAAAATGGTGACTCTCAGTGGGAACATCCTCCCCTTCATCTCTAAAAAGAAAGTACAATTTTATTTAAATAAAATAATTAACACTTTGTTCTAAATGACAGGTATACTGCAATGACTTTTCTCTCGACTAACGTGGTTGTCTACTTCACACCCAATGGATTTCCACCAGAAAGTATCAGAGAAGGTCAAATCAATTGCGATTAAGGATAGATAATGCCAAGTGATGTTCGGAATAGTTTCTGCTTCAACGGTAATGCAACAAGATGATAAAGGACGGATGATGGTAACATCTAAAGGACGAAGGGTTCAATCTTCTCTCACAAAGAATATCATCCTGCCAAGTATGGTAATAAGTCGATCAAGTGAAATGTTACGAGGTGTGGTTTTACCTCACTCACTCAAATTATCCTCCTCGACAGCATTAGCTAATGCTATGTTCACTTTCTCCTTCAAAATCAGCGACCATCGTGAACAACATTTCTCTTATGTGCGACTGAGGAATTCATATGCCAAGAATTATGAAGCATGGTTCAGTGTGAACGTTCAAGAGTTGTTTTTATATCGAGGCCTAGTTATATGGCCCAATGCCGTAACTTCTCATTGTTCTAGTAATGATATCGCAGGACTCTAAGTACCAAATTTGATAGTGACAAGGAAAAAATGGAACCATCATCAGTAACTTCTATGGCCTTCAGAAAGTTATTAAATGAAAATGTAAAAAAGTCTTATTTATCTATTTTTCAGAATCAGTAAAGATCCAAGGAAAAGTCTATGAAGAAATGCGTAGTAGCACAAACTAGAAAAAACTCAATAGAAGACTCAGCGGTTGAAGCTTTGGAGTTGTAGATGACATCTTCAAAAGAGCAATATAATGAGCAAAGAATGCAATGCGAAGCACGATGACAAAGAATAAAGTTGAAATGATTAAATCATTATCATAAAAAAAGAGAAGAAACTTTCAATATATTTCAAAAATATCAATACTTCATAAAGCTAAATTGAAAAATTATAATGCCTTGAGATACTAATTCCGATTAATTTGGTAGGAAAGATTATCATTCGAATGCTTGGGTTATGTAGATCATAAATAAATGAAACAATTGAAAAAGATTGTTGCGGCAGGACCAACATTAAAGAACAACTCCCTAGATCTAAAGTTCGAAGAAGGAGTCACTGGAATTGATCAAGGAGACCATTGTGGTAGCAACAATATTGAAAGATAGTTCTCTGGTCAAGTTACTCAAAGATGAAGTCGTCACAACTATTACAGTGACGGGTTTCGATGAAAAGAGAATTTTACCCTCTTTAATGAAGCATCTGTTCGACACTACTAGCTGGGGACATTCAAGTCTTCCAATTGAATGCACTCATTCAAGTCTTCCGATTGAACATGATCATTTAAGTCTTCCGTTCGAACGCGATCATTCAAGTCTTTCGATTGAACGCAATTGTTCAAGTCTTCCTTTCGAACGCGATCATTCAAGTCTTCCATTTGAGCATGATCATTCAAGTCTTCCGTTCGAGTGCAATCATTCAGTCTTCCGTTCGAACGTGATCATTCAAGTCTTCCGTTTGAACACGATCTTTCAAGTCATCCATTCGAGCGCAATCATTAAGTCTTCCATTTGAACGCGACTATTCAAGTCTTCCATTCGAACGTGATCATTTGATCTTTCGGTCAAGTATGATCATTCAGTCTTCCATGCAAGCATGATCATCTAGTCATCCTTCAGTTGTAGCTCATTCAACTCTTTCGTCGGAAGAAGATTGATCCTCCTTTTAATTTCATGAATCAATCAAAGAAGGATCGAGGGGTCATCTGTTGAGGCACAAAAAAAATATTCCATCTCATTGCATGTCCATTGGATTGGCTAGAGAATTTCATGGTGCGGATCCTTTCTAGGGTTGTGCACTCCTTATTTTGGAAAAAATGAGTGAATGGGGGTATTTTGCTATAAATGAGTGAATGAGGGTATTTTGAGAAAAAGAAGTGGATGGGTGTTGCCTTATATGGAGGAAGAAGTGGTTGTACACCAGTATTTAAGGGAGAGATTGCTGAACACCACTATTTAAGGAAGAAGGTTGGATGTTGTGTGAAGAAAGAAGTAGTGGAATCACCACTATTTAAAGAGTGAGGGGCCTGGGATGCCTATAAATACTTATTCCCATGCCTGATTTGAGGGTTTGGTTGGAAGACAAGAACGAGTAGGACAAGAAGTGAAGAAAGAAAGATGGAAGGAGTTCCCCTTGTGCAAGCCACTCAATCCCTTTGGAAAGGAATTCCCTTACGCGCGCCACACAATCCCTTTGGGAAGGAATTCCCTTTGTGCGAACTGTGCAAACCCCTTTGGGAAGAAGTTCCCCTTGCACAAATTGCACAATCTCTCTGGCAAGGAATCCCATTGCACAAACCGTGCAATCCATTTGAATACTTGGCTTTATGCGCCACTTGTCCCTCTCCTATGTCCTAATACTTGGCTTTATGCTCCACTTTTCCCTCTCCCATTTCTTAAGGCCTTACTCTTTGCGCCACTCTCCGAGGAAGCTTGTCTTGAAGCCTGCTCCATGTGCCACGTTGTGAGGAGCCTGTCCTGAGACAAGGCTTTTGTTATCTTGAAGCCTGTCCCATGCGCCACTTTGTGAGGAGACTATCTTGAGACAAGGCTTTTATTGTCCTAAAGCCTGCTCCATGAACCACTCTCCAAGGAAGCTCGTCCTGAATCCTGTCCCTTCCGCCACTTTATGAGGAGATTGTCTAAATGCAATGCTTTTGTTGTCCTGAAGACCGCTCTATACGCCACTTCATGTGGAGTATTGTCCTGAAGCTTGTTCCATGCGCCACTTTGTGTGGAGACTTGTCCTGATGCATGGCTTTTATTGTAATACAAGCCCCATGCACTTCACATTCCCTGTCCAGGCCTGTATACTCCTACCTTTAGACAGATGGCCTTCACACCTGTTGGATGTCTATACATACCTCTCTCCTATCTTCATTTGGAGAAGACAGTGAGAGAGAGAAGCAAGAAGGAGAAGTGAGAGAAGATAGAAATTGGAGAACTTCGAGAAGCTCACAGGGGAGAGAGAAATGTGAAGCGTAGAGAATGAGTTCAAGGAGAAAGAAAGTCCGTCCATACGATTGGAAGGATGATCAGAACCCATCGCACGACCAGATCAAGGGTTTCAACTCCGTACAACCTATCCGCCTTGGCGATGAACATCAAAAGGGTCGAAATGCTGCTAAAATCGCCATCAGGTTGTCTTCTCTTTCATTCATTGCTCTGATTGATTGTAATCTGTTTTCATAATCAAGGGATATCCGAGGATGTAAATGAACTTAGAATGAATAGATATCTTGTGATTATTGTTCTCTCATCGAATTCTTTGTTATCATTGAATAATTCTTCCAAATCAAATGTATTCATTTTCTGTCGAAACAAAATGGCAACTCCACTGGGGACACTTTTCAATGATAACTTAGAAAATATTCAGAGAACATTTATCAATTTTTGGCATTTGTGTAAACACCAAAATGGTGACTCTCAGTGGGAACATCATCCCCTTCATCTCTAAAAATGAAGTACAATTTTATTTAAATAAAATAACTAACACTCTGTTTTAAATGACAGGTATACCACAATGACTTTTTTCTCGACTAATGTGGTTGTCTACTTCACACCCAACGAATTTTCACTAGAAAGTATCAGAGAAGATCAAATCAGTTGCGATCAAGGACAGACAATGGCAAGTAATGTTCGGAATAGTTTCTGCTTCATTGGTAGCGCAACAAGATGATAAAGTACGGATGATGTTAACATCCAAAAGACAAAGGGTTCAATATTCTCTCATAAAGAATATCATCCTGCTAAGTATGGTAAGAGGTCGATCATGTGAAATGTTACGGGGTGCGATTTTACTTCACTCACTCAGATTATCCTCCACGACAGTATCAACAAATGCTATGTTCACTTTCTCCTTCAATATCAGCGACTATCGTGAACAACATTTCTCTTATACGCGGTAGAGGAATTCATATGCCAAGAATTATGAAGCATCGTTCAGTGTGAACGTTCAGGAGTTATTTTTATATTAAGGGCCAGTTATATGGCCTAATGCCGTAACTTCTCATTGTTCTAGCAATGATATTGCAAGACTCCAAGTACCAGATATGATGGAGACAAGGAACAAACTGAATCGTCATCTGTAACTACTATGGCCTTCGGAAAGTTATTAAATGAAAACGTAAAGAAGTCTTATTTATCTATTTTTCAGAATTAGTAAAGATCCAAGGAAAAGTCTATGAAGAAATGCCAAGGAGCACAAATTAGAAAAAACTCAACAAAAGAGTTAACGGTTGAACCTTTGGAGCTGGAGATGACATCTTCAAAAGCACGATATAATGAGCAAAGAATGCAACGTGAAGCATGATGATGAAGCAGAAGGATGAAATGATTAAATCATTATCATAAAAAAAGAGAAGAAGCTTTCAATATATTTCAAAAATATCAATACTTCATAAAGCTAAATTGGAAAATTATAATGTCTTGAGATACTAATTCTGATTAATTTGGTAGGAAAGACTATCATTTGAAACCTTGGGTTAGGCAGATCATGAATAAACGAAACAATCGAAAAAGATTGTTGCAGAAGGAGCAATGTTAAAGAATAACTCCCTAGATACAGAGTTCGAAGAAAGAGTGACCGAAATTGATCAAAGAGACCATTGTGGCAGCAACAGTATTGAAAGATAGTTCTCTGGTCAAGTTATTCAAAGATGAAGTCGTCACAGCTGTTACAGTGATGGGTTTCGATGAAAAGAGAATTTTACCCTCTTTAGTGAAGCAACTGTTCGACACTACAAGCTGGGGGCATTCAAGTCTTCCGATTAAACGCGCTCATTCAAGTCTTCCAATTGAACGTGATCATTCAAGTCTTCCATTCGAATGCGATCATTCAAGTCTTCCGATTGAATGCAATCATTCAAGTCTTTCATTCGAACGCGATCATTCAAGTCTTCCATTCGAGCATAATCATTCAGTCTTTTGTTTGAGCGCAATCATTCAGTCTTCCGTTCGAACGCGATCATTCAAGTCTTCCGTTCGAACACGATCATTCAAGTCTTGTCGTCGAGCGTAATCATTAAGTCTTCCATTCGAATTCGACTATTCAAGTCTTCCACTCGAATGCAATCATTCGATATTTTGGTCAAGTATAATCATTCAGTATTCCATGCAAGGATGATCATCCAGTCATCCTTCAGTTGCAGTTTATTCAGTTCTTCAGCCGGAAAAAGATCGATCCTCCATTTGATTTCATGAATCAATCAAAGAAGGATCGTGGGGGCATCTTTTGAGGCACAAAAAAATATTCCATCTCATTGCATGTTCATTGTATTGGCTAGAGAATTCCATGAAGTGGATCCTTTCCAAGGTTGTGCTCTCTTTATTTTGGTAAAAATGAGTGAATGGAGGTATTTTGGTAAACATGAGTGAATGGGTGTATTTTGGTAAAAAGGAGTGGATGGGTGTTGCCTTATATGGAGGAAGTAGTGGTTGTACACCAGTATTTAAGGGAGAGATTGGTGAACACCACTATTTAAGGAAGAAGGTTTGATGTTGTGTGAATAAAGAAGTGGTGGTAATCATCACTATTTAAATAGTGAGGGGCCTAGGATGCCTATAAATACCCCTTCCCATGCCTCATTTGAGGGGTTAGTTGGAAGCCAAGGAGTAGGACAAGAAGTGAGGAAAGAAAGGTGGAAGGAGTTCCCCTTATGCGAGCCGTGCAATCCCTTTGGGAAGGAATTTGCTTATTTAAGCCACGCAATCCCTTTTGGAAGGAATTCCCTTTGCGTGAACCGTGCAAACCCCTTTGGGAAGAAGTTCCCCTGCGCGAACTACGCAATCTCTCTGGTAAGGAATCCCATTACGCGAAATGCACAATCCATTTGAATACTTGGCTTTATGCACCACTTTTCCCTCTCCCATGTCCTAATACTTTGCTTTATGCGCCACTTTTCCCTCTCCCATGTCGTAAAGCCTTCCTCTTTGCGCCACTCTCCAAGAAAGTTTGTCTTGAAGCCAACTCCATGTGCCACTTTGTGAGGAGACTGTCCTGAGACAAGGCTTCTGTTGTCCAGAAGCCTGTCCCATGCGCCACTTTGTGAGGAGACTGTCCTAAGACAAGGCTTTTGTTGTCTTAAAGCCTACTCCATGCGCCACTCTCCAAGGAAGCTTGTCCCATGCGCCACTTTGTGAGGAGTCTGTCTTAATGCAAGGCTTTTGTTGTCCTGAAGATTGCTCTATGTACCAATTCATGTGGAGTATTGTCCTGATGCTTGTTCCATGCACCACTTTGTGTGGAGACTTGTTCTGATGCATGGCTTTTGTTCTAATATAAGCCCCATGCACTTCCATTCCTTGTCTAGGCTTGTGTACTCCTACCTTTAGACAGATAGCCTCCACACCTGTTGGATGTCTATGCATACCTCTCTCCAATCTCCATTTGGAGAATGCAGTGAGAGAGAGAAGTAAGAAGGAGAAGTGAGAGAAGGTAGAAATTAGAGAGCTTCGAGAAGCTCACAGAGGAGAGAGAAATGTGAAGCGTAGAGAAAGAGTTCAAGGAGAAAGAAAGTCCGTCCGTACAATTGGAACGATGATCAGAACCCATCGTATGGCCAAATCAAGGGTTTCAAGTCCGCACAACCTATTCACCTTGGCGATGAACATCAAAAGCGTCGAAATGCTACCAAAATCGCCATCTGGCTGTCTTCTCTTTCATTCATTACTTTGATTGATTGTACTCTGTTTTTAGAATCAAGGGATATCCGAGGTTGTAAATGAACTCAGTATGAATAGATATCTTGTGATCATTGTTCTCTCATCGAATTCTTTGTTATCATTGAATAATTCTCCCAAATCAAATGCATTCATTTCTTGTCGATAAAAAATGACGACTCCACTAGGGACACTTTTTAATGATAACTTAGAAAATATTCAGAGAACATTTATCACTTTTTGGCGTTTGTATCGATGCCAAAATGGTGACTCTTAGTGGGAGCATCCTCCCCTTCATCTCTAAAAATAAAGTACAATTTTATTTAAATAAAATAACTAACACTCTATTCTAAATGATAGGTATACCACAATGACTTTTCTCCCAACTAACGTGGTTGTCTACTTCACTCCCAACGGATTTCCACTAGAAAGTATTAGGGAAGATTAAATCAATTGCGATCAAGGACAGACAATGCCAAGTAATGTTCGGAATAGTTTCTGCTTCAACGGTAGCGTAACAAGATGATAAAGGACAGATGATGTTAACATCCAAAAGAAGAAGGGTTCAATCTTCTCTCACAAAGAATATCATCCTGCTAAGTATGGTAAGAGGTCGATCATGTGAAATGTTACGAGGTGCGGTTTTACCTCACTCACTTCGATTATCCTCCTCGACAACATTAGCAAATGCCGTGTTCACTTTCTCCTTCAATATCAGCGACTATCGTGAACAACAATTCTCTTATGCGCGGCTAAGGAATTCATATGCCAAGAATTATGAAGTATGGTTCAGTGTGAACGTTCAAGAGTTGTTTTTATATTAAGGCCCAGTTATATGGCCCAATGCCATAACTTCTCATTGTTCTAGTATTGAATCGCAAGACTCTAAGTACCAGATATGATGGAGACAAGGAAAAAAGGGAATCATCATCAGTAAGTTCTATGGCCTTTGGAAAGTTATTAAATGAAAACATAAAGAAGTCTTATTTATCTATTTTTCAGAATTAGTAAAGATCCAAGGAAAAGTCTATGAAGAAATGCCAAGGAGCACAAACTAGAAAAACCTCAACAAAAGCTTCAGCGGTTGAACCTTTGGAGCTGTAGATGACATCTTTAAAAGCACGATATAATAAGCAAATAATGCAATGCGAAGCACGATGATAAAGCATAAAGATGAAATGATTAAATCATTATCATAAAAAAAGGGGAAGAAGCTTTCAATATATTTCAAAAATATCAATACTTCATAAAGCTAAATTGGAAAATTATAATGTCTTGAGATACTAATTCTGATTAATTTGGCAGGAAAGACTATCATTCGAATGCTTGGGTTATGCAGATCATGAATAAATGAAACAATTGAAAAAGATTGTTGCGGCGGGGGCAGCAATAAAGAACAACTCCCTAGTTACAGAGTTCGAAAAAAGAGTCATCGGAATTGATCAAAGAGACCATTGCAGCAGCAGTAGTGTTGAAAGATAGTTCTCTGGTCAAGTTACTCAAAGATGAAGTCGTCATAGCTGTTACAATGACTGGTTTCGATGAAAAGAGAATTTTACCCTCTCTAGTGAAGCATCTGTTCAACACTGCTAGCTGGGGGCATTCAAGTCTTTCGATTGAACGCGCTCATTCAAGTCTTTCGATTAAATGTGATCATTCAAGTCTTTTGTTCGAATGCGATCATTCAAGTCTTCCGATTGAACGCAATCATTTAAGTCTTCCATTTGAACGCGATCATTCAAGTCTTTCGTTTGTACGCGATCATTCAAGTCTTTCGTTTAACTGCAATCATTCAGTCTTCCGTTCGGATGCGATCATTCAAGTCTTCCATTCAAACATGATCATTTAAGTCTTCCGTTCGAGCGCAATCATTAAATCTTCCTTTCGAACGCGACTATTCAAGTATTCCATTCGAACGCGATCATTCGATCTTCTGGTCAAGTATGATCGTTCAATCTTCCATAGAAGCATGATCATCCAGTCATCCTTCAGTTCAATTCATTTAGTTCTTCAGTCGGAAGAAGATCGATCCTCTATTTGATTTCATGAATCAATCAAAGAAGGATCGAGGGTGCATCTGTTGCAGCACAAAAAAATCCATCTCATTGCATGTCCATTGCATTAGCCAAAGAATTTCATGGTGCGGATCCTTTCCACGGTTGTGCACTCCTTATTTTAGTAAAAATGAGTGAATGGGGGTATTTTGGTGTAAATGAGTGAATGAGGGTATTTTGGTAAAAATGAGTGAATGGGGGTATTTTAGTAAAAAGGAGTGGATGGGTGTTGCCTTATATAGAGGAAGAAGTGGTTGTACACCAGTATTTAAGGGAGAGATTGGTGAACACCACTATTTAAGGAAGAACGTTGGATGTTGTGTGAAGAAAGAAGTGGTGGTAATCATCACTATTTGAAGAGTGAGGGGCCTGGGATGCCTATAAATACCCCTTCCCATGCCTCATTTGAGGGTTAGTTGGAAGACAAGGAGTACGACAAGAAGTGAAGAAAGAAAGGTGGAAGGAGTTCCCCTTGTGCGAGCCGCACAATCCCTTTGGAAAGGAATTCCCTTGCGCGAGCCATGCAATCCCTTTGGGAAGGAATTCCCTTTGCGCGAACCACGCAAACACCTTCGGGAAGAAGTTCCCCTTGCGCGAACTGCGCAATCTCTCTAGTAAGGAATCCCATTGCGTGAACCGCGTAATCTATTTGAATACTTGGCTTTATGCACCACTTTTCCCTCTCCCATGTCCTAATACTTGGCTTTATGCGCCCCTTTTCTCTCTCCCATGTCTTAAAGCCTTCCTCTTTGCACCACTCTCCTAGGAAGCTTGTCTTGAAGCTTGCTCCATGCGCGACTTTGTGAGGAGACTGTCCTGAGATAAGGCTTTTGTTCTCCTGAAACCTGTCCAATGCGACATTTTGTGAGGAGATTGTCCTGAGACAAGGCTTTTGTTGTCTTGAAGCCTGCTCCATGCGCCACTCTCCAAGGAAGCTTCTCTTGAAGCCTGTCCCATGCGCCACTTTGTGATGAGACTGTCTTAATGCAAGGCTTTTATTGTCTTAAAGACTACTCCATGCGCCACTTCATGTGGAGTATTGTCCTGAAGCCTGTTCGATGCGCCACTTTGTGTGGAGACTTGTCTTGATGCATGACTTTTGTTCTAATACAAGCCCCATCCATTTCACATTCCCTTTCTAGGCTTGTGTACTCCTACCTTTAGACAGATGGCCTCCACACCTGTTGGATGTTTATACATACCTCTCTCCTATCTCCATTTGGAGAAGGCAGTGAGAGAGAGAAGCAAGAAGGAGAAGTGAGAGAAGATAGAAATTGGAGAACTTCAAGAAGCTTGCAGAAGAGAGAGAAATGTGAAGTGTAGAGAAATAGTTCAAGGAGAAAGAAAGTTCGTCCGCACGACTGGAAGGATGATCATAATCCATCGCACAGCCAGATCAAGGGTTTCAAGTCCGCATAACCTATCTACCTTGGCGATGAACATCAAAAGCGTCGAAATGCTGCCAAAATTGCCATCGGGCTGTCATCTCTTTCATTCATTGCTTTGATTGATTGTACTCTGTTTTCAGAATTAAAGGATATCTGAGGATGTAAATGAACTTAAAATGAATAGAGATCTTGTGATCATTGTTCTTGCATCGAATTCTTTACTATCGTTGAATAATTCCCCCAAATGAAACGCATTCATTTCTTGTCAAAACAGAGTGGAATTTTAAAGCTCCTAAGAATAAGTCCATAGCCCTTAAATCTTCTAAATCTAAATCTAAAGAATCAGATTTTGAAAATGATGAGAATGAAGATGATATGACTATGTTGGCTAAAGAGTTTTATAAAATCTTAAAGAATAAAAATAGATCAGATTTTCAAAAACCTTTTGATGAAAGAAAATGAAACTCAAATGTTTAGAAATCAAAATCTAAAGACACCCAATGCTTTAACTGTTCTAAATATGGGCATGTAACTTCAAAATGTCCTAAGAAGGATAAATCTAGAAGAAGATGTATGATTGCACTAAGGATGACTCATCAAAATCTGAATCCAATTCAGAAACTAACGAATGAGACCAAGAATCTTAGAAAGAACAAAAGGCATTCATGACTATAGATAGAATCACTTCCTCAAATGATTGTGAAATTTCTGATTATAAAAGTCCTGAAAGTGATTCTGAAAATGAAGAAGATCTTCAAATCACTTATGATGCCCTATATAAAGAGAGTTGTAGGATTGCGGCAAAACTAAAAAATCAAAAAGAAAAATTTGCTGATTTGAAATTAAAACTTGAAAAAATCCATTTTGGAAAAATCTCAATTTTCTCATTGTTTTGAGAAAGCTAAACTAGATTTAAGTCTGAAAATTTCTTTAATTCAAAATCTCAAAACTGAAAATGAGAACTTAAAATTAGAAGTTGCTTCTCTTAAAAATTCAAAGGAGACTTGCATATACACCCAAGGTGACCAAGGACTTGAAAAGTTATTAATTGCATCTCAACGAAGTAGCGACAAATATGGCTTAGGATATATCAAGAATCACATAGGAAAATCTAAAACTTCTGCTCCTATATTTGTAGAAGGTAATCTAAAGTAGAAATTATAAAGGAAATAAAGAAGAATGAAAAACCTTTTTAAAGAACTTCTAATCCAAAAACTAAGGCCAACTATCGCAAATATCAAAGGAAAAATAATAACCCTTCTCTAACAGGTAAGATAGTGGACTTACTTAAAGAGCTCTTGAAATCCAACTCTAGAAATAACGGAGTAAGTCAAAAAAAGAACAACTCTTACTCTCAAACATAGTGAATAGTAAGAGATCCTCCTAAACCCAAAACCATATTGAAATGGGTTTCAAATGATAAATGCCTTGTTATTCACACACCCTTCAAAGCAAGTAGCCATTTAAGATAGTATCTGGATAGTGGATGTTCTAGACATATGACATGTGATAAGGCAATACTATAAGACATCAATCAAATCGATGGTGGCTCAGTAACATTTGGAGATGGCAACAACTGTAAAATCATCGGAAGAGGTAATGTAAAACTTCCAAAATTGCCTATTTTTAAAGATGACTTATATGTTGAAGGTTTAAAACATAATTTGTTTAGCATATCTTAAATCTGTGACAATAATCATAGTGTTAAATTTTCAAATCACGGATGTGATATAATTAATAACCAAGGTCATATAATATTAAATGGTTGAAGAACCATTAAAAATTGCTATATCATTAATGAATCTCATTCTTCAAATCACCCTTGTTACATGGTCTAAACAGACAAATTTGAATTATGGCATCAATTTCTTGGACATATAAACTATAGAGATCTATATAAACTAAGTAAGAAAGATCATCTTCGAGGCTTACCCAAGCTAAAAAAAATTAGAGAAGAAAATATATGGTGCTTGCCAAATAGGCAAACAAATCAGGACTTGTCATAAAAAGGTGAACTTCTTAGCCATAACTAGACCTCTTGAACTACTCCATATAGACTTAGTTGGACTAACTCGAACAGAGAGTAGAAGCGGTAAGAAATACTTTCTAGTCATAGTTAATGACTATACTAGATACTCTTGGGTAGCCTTCTTAAGAGAAAAGTCGGATGCTTTTAACGAAGCCAAAAAATTATTTAAGCGCATCTAGACTGAAAAAGAACTATCTGTGAAAAGAATAAGAAGTGATCATGACACTGAATTTAAAAATAGCAATTTTGAGAAGTTTTGTAATGACCATGGAATATTACATGAATAATCTGCTCCTAAAACTCCTTAGCAAAATGGTGCTGCCGAGATGAAAAACAGAGCACTACAAGAAATGGAGTGTTATGCTTAACAGTAAAAAATTAGTGAAAAATTTATAGGCTGAAGCCATTAATACTGCTTGTTATATTATTAATCGAGTTTATGTAAGAGCAGGTAAAAATAAAACTGCATATGAACTTTGGTTTAATTAAAAAACCTTTAGTAAAATATTTTCGTACTTTCGGAAGCAAATGCTTCATTTTATGAGATCAGGAACATTCGGAAAAATTTGAAGTAAAAGGTGATGAGGGCATATTTTTGGGGTATGCTCTAAATAACAGAGCATATCATGTTCTGAATAAAAGGATCGAAGTGGTATAAGAATCTATAAACATTGTTATTGATGATTAAAAGGTCACTCCCAATTATGATATGATGATGAAGTTTTCATTGTCAATCAATCAAAACCTTTATTAAAATCAAATTCAAATGCGAATAGATTAGTCAAGGATCATTCGACTAATTAAATACTCGAAAACCCTCACACTGGAGTTCAAACCAAAAGACAATTGGAAAACATCTGTAATCATGTGTGCTTCACTTCTCAGATAGAACCATCTAATGTAATGAAGCCCTTGCTGATGAAAATTGGATTTTGACTATGCAAGATGAATTAAGTCAATTTGACAGAAATGATGTTTGGTATCTAGTTCCTAGACCTTCTGACAAACATGTGATTGGAACTAAATGGATTTTCAAAAATAAATCTGATGAATTTGGCAATATTATAAGAAACAAAACTAGATTGGTTGTTCAAGGGTATACTCAAATTGAAGGAGTTACTATGATAAGACTTTTGCTCCAATGGCTCGTTTTCAATCCATTAGATTGTTTATTTCCATCGCATGCCATAAAAATTTTAAAATATACCAAATGGATGTTAAGAGCGCCTTCTTAAACGGTGATTTAAATGAAGAAGTTTATATAGAACAACCTAAAGGTTTTGATCCTAAACTTCATAATAATGTATACCGTCTTAAAAAGGCCCTGTATGGCTTAAAACAAGCTCCAAGAGCATGGTATGAAAAATTAACTAAATTTCTTCTTAATCAAAACTTTAAAATAGGAAGTGTTGATAAAACCCTGATTATCAAAAGATTTAATGAAGATATGTTGATTGTTCAAACATATGTAGATGATATTATCTATGGATCAACAAATACTAACCTTTCCTTTAAGTTTGCAGATTCCATGAAATTGGAATTTGAGATGAGTATGGTGGGTGAACTAAACTATTTCCTTGGTCTCCAAGTGAAAAACTTAAGGATGGGATATTCATATCTCAGACCAAGTATGCGATAAATTTTATTAAGAAATCTGGGTTTGAGAATGGTAAAAACTTTTCAACTCTCATGGCTACAATGCTTAAGTTATCTAAAGATGATTCAAGTAAAAGTGTTGACCCACATCTTTACTATAGCATGATTGGTAGTCTATTATACTTAACTGCCAGCAGACTAGACATATCTTTCAGCATAGGCGTTTGTGCTAGATATCAATCTAACCCTAAAGAATCTCATCTAGCTCCAGTTAAAAGAATAATCAGATATGTTGCCAACACTGTCAATTTAGGTTTACGGGATCCTCATAATACGTCTGTACAAATTGTTGGATATACAGATGCTGATTGGGCAGGTAATGTGGGCGACATAAAATTTACAAGTGGTGGATGCTTCTACATTGGAAATTGTCTTGTCTCCTGGATGAGCAAGAAACAAAACTCAATATCATTATTTACTGTAGAAGTTGAGTATATTGCAGCAGAAAATGCATGCACGCAATTGATGTGGATGAAATGTATGTTAGAAGACTATGGCATTGAAGACCTCTCGATGGCATCGACAACGACAGATTTTTGTCCTCTTTTTACCTTTGGAATTTGACTTTATATAAACACTCAGGTTGCTTCTTGGATAAAAGAGAAAATATTGAAGAGAGCTTACTTGAGTTATTAACCTTCCTCTTAAGCCCTCATTCTAATAGGAGTTCATCATTTAGTCCATTACTCTAGCCTTTATTGGTATATTCAATAGCTTAGATTGAAGAATGAACTCTGACATTCATTGATCATCCAACAACACTTTTTAAATGCAAATCATTGTGCTGTGATCTTTAAAGGCTCTGCTTATGGGAATCTTCTCTAGATCTTAAATGCATATCATTAACTAGATTAGATCAACCCAAACCCTAAACCCAACAACCTCGGTACCTTGATTAGAGCATCTACAAGCAGTTGCGCTTCAAGGAAGCTGAAGACTCTTCACCACTAGGAGGATCTTCAACAACATGTGCTGAAATGGGGCTCACTCAGTTACTCATAAGTATATAGAGTCCATTGAGTCTGAATCCTTTTCCTTATATAGGATTAAGATTCAAAGTTTGAGTTGACAAACTCGCTAAGACCTTTCGTAGGCCTCCGACGGGAGAATACATGTTTTTATCCTTGTGAAGGACTTAAACATTGGGTTCTTGTGTAGGACCTTGGCCTGTGTGGCCTAAATTGTTAGGTTGTCTTGTGTAGGCTCCTAAGTAGTGTCCTTGTGTAAGACATGTTGCCTTATGTAAGCATATGCTGCCTTATGTAGGCTCCTAGTTATGTCCTTGTGTAAGACTTGCTGCCTTGTGTAGGCACCTAAGGTTGTTTTGTGGAGGCTCCATAGTTTAACCTTGTGCAGGTTGTAAAGATTTGAGGTTAACCTGATTTAAAACATCCCATAGTGAACTCCAGTACACTCTAGGATAGAGTGTGTCCGCCGGGAGTGGAGTAGCACATAACCAAACCACTAAATATTGTTGTATTTGAGATGTCTTTGTGCATTTGTTTGATTATGCTTATATGAATTAAATGCTGAATTATGATTCATGATTGAATGAATGTTAAAGATTGATAGGAATCCCATCTCACACACTCATATACACTATCTCTCTAAGCTAACTACTCAACTTGCAAATCATAAGTAGCCTATGTGATTGGACCCTTGATTGGTTTGGAAGTGTTGAGGGTCAACTATTGTATATTATCCCCCATTTATTCTTGGTTTTATGAACATGATAATACTTAATGTTCTATTTTACTCAGTTTGTGTTGCAAGGTGAATTTAAGAGCTTGGATTGAAAAGGGTGCTAAAAGCATAAATTTGATGCTCAAGAATCACCAAGGCAAGGGATGAATCTTAGGAGACCAAGATTGAAGAATTCACATGCTAAAGATCTAAGAAAACCAAGTGAGGAATGAAGAGAATCAAAGATTTAAAGTGAAGAAAAGGAATCCTGAAATCATCTTAAAAAAGCATATTCTGAAACTCTGGGTCATTTTGTGAAATTGTATAAAGTGAAATCTATTTTAGAAAACTGCGCAGAGTGAAGTCTATTTTAGCAAACTACGTAAATTTGAGGCGGTTCTAGAGTTTTTTAATTATGTGCGAAAGTTGGAGTTCCATAACTATAAATAGGACTCCCTAGGATGTTCCTAGGCATCTTTTAGGGTTTAAGGAGTGGAGCAAAAGGGTGAAGAAATCATCGCCAAGAGTTTTTCTTCCTCTTCCTTAGTTGTTTTCATATTTTTCTTAAGAGACTTTAGTCCAATCATGTCTATGGTTGGCAAAACCTCTTAGCTAGGGCTAAAAGGTGAAGCTTGTAGCATGATGTGATGTTTCTCTTACTTTAATTCATGTTTATGTGGAACCTTCTTTGATTCTAATTTGATTTTAAAGGAATACTCTCAGTTTTTAATGATTTATTATGACTTAAATTACAGTAGATCTGCAATAGCTTTGAGTATCTTCTTTTTCTTACTTTGAGATTGTGGGATTGGTAAATCTTGTTATCGGCCATCGTCCATGGGCATGATTTGGTGATGTAATCCCTTACAAGTATTACAATTCTCCTCCTTTGAGAATTAGATCAATAAAAGTTCAAATTTGGTTTTATTAATATATCTTTCAATTGGATAGGATAGGACTCCAATTCCAATTGTGTTACTTGAATCAAGTAAGAGGGCTCCCTGATCACTACAAGTAGATTGTTGGCACCCTAGTTCTCACATTTAAATTCTTAGTTTTAATTACTTTATTCACAATTACTCTCTTAAATACTTCAGAATTAATTTCACATCTTCTTCTAGTTCTACTTCTAGTTAATTTCAGAAACGTACAAGTTTTAGTCCCTGCGGATTTGACCTCGGTCTTACCGAAATTATTACTACATCACAACCCTACATTTGGGGTTGTGAGCAAGTGTTTGGCGTCGTTGTCGGGGATTGACAGTTGCGTTTTCTGGATTTGATTAGTTTTGGAATTAGGTTAAGATTTTGATTTATTTACTTTCTATTTTTAGGTTAGGGTTCTTTCTAATTTGTTTTTAGAAACTTTCGTAATTTTTTTAGAAACTAACTTTTCTTTCTATTTTCAGATGTAGAAACTTTCCTAAATTTTTTTAGAAACTAACTTTTCTTTCTATTTCCAAATTTAAAAACTTTCCTAATTTTTTTAGAAACTAACTTTTCTTTCTATTTCTAGATTTAGAAACTTTCCTAATTTTTTTAGAAACTAACTTTTCTTTCTATTTCTATATTTAGAAAATTTCCTAATTTTTTTAAAGAAACTAATTGTTTTTTCTTTGTTTTGCAAGATCTCAATACAAAAACTTTTAATTTGGTCACCACTTTCTAATTCTCTCTCTTTTTCTATTTCTAGATTCCTTACTGCTTCAGGTTCCTTCCTTTTTAGGGTTAGGTTAGAATTTGAACTTGAGGAGTGTTTCATGCCCAAGTGGGTCCGTGACGACACTCTACGTCTCTTAAGTGAAGGAGGATTAGTTGAGGGGTTATCTATCCATCACAGGGTTAGACACCACTTGAGATCCTCAGAGTCAATTGAAGTGATGACTACCAATTAACCTGAAAATTAACTAGTACGACAACTGCAACCTTCGGTTAAGGAAGCCCAGGATGAGAAAAAGGTGCATCATGCACTCCCGCCTTGTACTTTATAAGACTATTTACAACCGGTGGGGTTGAGCACACCTTCCTGTATGATCTTTTCAGAAAATACATGAAACATGGATATCAAGGCAGGAGTGATCCAACTCCTTCCAAAGTTCCTTGGACTTGAATCTGAAGGTTCATACCTATACTTGAAAGAGTTTGACGAGATTATAACCACTTTATATTTTCCTAACATATCTGAGGACACGGTTAGGCTAAAACTCTTTCATTTCTCCTTGAAAGAAAAAGCTAAGACGTGGTTGCACTCACTACGTCCGCGATCAATTGGCACATGGAATGACATGATGGAGTTCATAATTTTTTTTTTCCATACCATAAGACGAACACCATCAGGAAGTCGATCATGAACTTTGCCCAAAAGGAAGACGAAACATTCTTCTAATGTTGGGAGCAGTTCATGCCCACAACACGGTTTTATAATGTGGCGCATAACAAGTTTCTTTCATGATGGATTGACATCTTCCATGAGCCAATTCATCGAGATGATGTGTAATGGGAAATTCATGAACAAAAATGTCGATAAAGTGTGGGATTACTTTGACAAACTCGCTAAAATCGCACAATCATGGGACATCTCCCTAAGACCTAGCACGACATCTAAGTCTAATCAATCAAAGGAGATGGGTGGAATATACTTGTTGAAGGAGGATGACGATATAAATACTAAAGTGGCCAGTCTCACATGAAAACTCGAAGCCATGAAACTTAAGAAGGATAAGGGTAAGGAAGTTGTTCGTGGTATTTGTGCATGCAATATTCATACAACTGAAAATTGTCCAACAATGCCTGCATTTCAAGAAATATTGAATGCGCAGTCGAATGCCATAAACAACTACTAAAGGCCTTCCAAAGGACTCACTTCGAACACATACAATCCTAGTTGGACAAATCATCCAAATTTCAGTTGGAGGAATGGACAATCGGCTACACCTCAAGGTATCCTTAATCAAGGGAAGCCTCAAGAGGAATTGGTTCAAAATCCTCAAGAGCTTATCCCGCAAAGTACTCATCAAGCCTTATAAGAACTCACAAAGGCTATCCAAAAGATAGACTCACGCGTTATGGTTATGGAGAAAGGGATACTTCCAACTCAACCTATCCCCAACCCTAAACCACAAAATGGAATTAGTGAACCAAGCTCTTCAAATTCAATAGAGCAAGCTAAGTCTACCACTACTCTTAGGAGTGGGAAGATAGTTGACAAATTTATTCCGGTAAGGGCCGGAAAGCCTAATGACCCAGAAGTAGATGAAATTGATAGACCTAATGATGCTCCACATGAGGTAGAACTGAAACTTCAAAGCAAGCCAATTGCTCCATTCTCCCAACGGTTGGTTGCACCAAAACCTTTCTTAACTCTCAAGACATTCTAGAGGTGCTTAAACAAGTGAAGGTCAACATCCCTCTTCTGGATGCTATGAAATAAATTCCTTCATATGCTAAATTTTTGAAAGACCTATGCACGACCAAAAGACGGCAAAACATCAAAAAGAAAATTTTTCTGACAGTAAAAAGTGAGTGCCATCCTAAAGCAAGATATGCTACAAAAATACAAAGATCCCGGTAGCCCAACCATCACTTGTGTAATTGAGAATTACCTGATTGAGCACGCACTTCTTGATTTAGGAGAGAGCATAAATCTAATTCCTTACTTGGTCTACGAACAACTAGGTCTGGATGAATTAAAACCTACCCAGACCACATTACAACTTACTGATCGTTTAGTTCATGTACCGAGAGGAATAATTGAGGATGTGTTGGTCTAGGTCGACAAATTCTACTAACCAGTAGATTTTATCATCCTGGATACTCAACCCATTATGGACATAAGCACTCAAATTCCTGTCATCCTTGGTCGCCCATTCCTTGCTACATCAAATGCAATCATAAATTACAGGAATGGAGTCATGAATCTATGTTTTGGGAATATGACATTAGAGCTTAATATTTTTTTCAGTATGAGCAAACATGCGAAGGATGATGACGATACCCATGATATTAACATGATTGATTCGTTCGTGGAAGATAGAACCCTGATCACCTTATCCTCTGACCCTCTAGAGATGTGCTTAGCACACTCCCATAATTTGGATGATGATACAAGTAGGGAGACAGGTGCCATGCATGATACTGTGCCGGTACTTGAAGTTAACCAGTGGAGGCCACACAATTTGAAGAATTTTCCTAAACTAATGTAGTGCCTCTACCGTCTAACCTCAAGGCACTGAAGCTTGACCTAAAACCTTTGCCAACTGATTTAAAATATGTCTTTTTAGGTGAAGACGAGACATACCCAGTGGTGATTTCTTCTCACCTGGAGCAAGAACAAGAGAGTATGCTTATCTCTACTCTTATTAAGCACAAAGAGCCCTTGGATGGTCAATTGCGGACCTCAAGGGAATTGACTCTTTGATTTGTACTCACTACATTCATCTCGAGGATAATGCGAAGACCTCCCGACAACCACAATGTAGACTGAATCCAAACATGAAGGAAGTGGTTAAGCCCGCGGTTCTTAAGCTATTAGATGTGGGTATCATATACCCAATATCCGATAGTCAATGGGTGAGTTCAACTTAGGTGGTTCCTAAAAAGTCAGGAATCACCATTATAGCCAATGCCGACAATGAAATCGTGCAAACTAGGATCACTACCAGTTGGAGAATGTGCATTAACTATGGGAAGTTAAATACCGTCACAAGGAAAGACCACTTTCCTTTACCCTTCATCGATCAAATTTTGGAAAGGCTAGTTAGTCATTCTTATTACTATTTCCTTGACAGATATTTGGGCAACAATCAGATCGAGATAGCCCTTGAAGATCAGGAAAAGATGACATTTACATGTCCTTACAGCACCTTTGCTTACCGAAGGATGCCATTCGAACTATATAATGCTCTCACCACTTTTCAGTGATGTATGTTGAGTATTTTTCTGATATGGTGGGGCAATATTTAGAGGTCTTCATGGATAACTTCTCGGTCTTTTGTCCATCCTTCAATGAATATTTGGAAAATTTGAAAAATGTGCTGAAGCGATGTGAGGAAAAGAATTTGGTACTTAATTGGGAGAAGTGCCACTTCATGGTTCGTAAGGAAATTGTCCTGGGACATATCATCTCTTTCATAGGAATTGAGGTAGATAAGGCTAAGATTGATCTTATCTTTAACTTACCTCCACCCAAGAACATACTTGACGTGCAATCCTTCTTAGGACATGCCAGATTTTACAGAAGATTCATAAAGGACTTTAGTCACCTCTCTCATCCTTTATACAATCTACTTCAAAAGGATGTACCATACGAGTGGATTGAGCAATGCCAGGAAGCTTTTTCTAAGCTCAAGGGCATGTTAACCACTACACCTATCATGCAACCACCCAATTGGAGTATCACTTTTGAACTTATGTGCGATGCGTCCGAGTATGCTCTTAGGGTGGTATTAGGTAAGAGAAAAGATAAGAGGCCATACGTTATACATTATGTAAGTAAAACCTTAAATCCCGCCTAAGTGAGTTACACTACTACGGAAAAGGAACTCTTAGTCGCAGTATTCGCTTTGGACAAATTTAAGTCCCACCTGATTGGATCTAAGATCATCATCTACATGGATCATACAATGCTCAAGTATCTTCTTTCTAAGAATGATGCTAAGCCTCGCTTGATAAGATGGATCCTTTTACTTTAGGAATTTGATTTAGAAATAAAAGATAAAAAGGGAGTAGCAAATGTAGTGGTTGACCACCTTTCCCACCTTGATCTCTCTGATTCCCTTGAGACAACACATATAAATGACATGTTCCTTGATGAACAATTGTTTAAAGTCTCTCAATCACCTTAGTTCGTGAATATTGCTAATTATCTTGCCACAAGTTCCACGCCGACACATTGGACTGCATAAGAAAAAAAAAATTTCTTTGCCGAGGTACGTAAATTCTTTTGGGATGATCTGTATTTATTCAAATATTTCCCAGACCAAATCTTAAGGAGATTTGTGCGAGACAATGAACTTCAAAGTATCATCTCCTTTTGTCACTCTCAGGCTTATGGTGGTCACTTTTCTTCTAAAAAGACCATGGCCAAAATTTTGTAGTGTGGCTTTTATTGGCCCACTATGTTTAGGGATACTCATTGCAAAGCTTGTGAGCATTGTTAGGAATTGGGAGCACTGTCCTATAGAAATATGATGCCTTTAAACCCCATTCTTATCATAGAAGCATTTGATTGCTGGGGCATCGATTTCGTGGGACCATTCCCCCAATCCTTTGAAAATTTATATATTTTGCTAGCAGTAGACTATGTCACTAAATGGGTCAAAGCGATCCCATGTTGGAATAATGACCATCAAACCATCATTAAATTCTTAAAAGAAAACATTCTTTCCCGGTTCGGAACGCCTCGAGCCATCATTAGGGATGGAGGATCACTCTTTTGCAATAGGCCATTCCTAAATTTAATGAAGAAATATGACATCTCTTACAGAGTGAGCACTCCATACCACCCATAAACAAGTGGGTAAGCTGAGATTTTCAATAGGGAAATTAAACACATACTGGAAAAAATGGTTAACCCTGACCGCAACGATTGGTCAATCTGCTTGACCGATCTTCTATTGGAATGTCTCCCTTTAGACTTGTCTATGGAAAGACTTACCACTTACCTGTGGAGTTGAAGCATAGGGCCTACTGGGCGATTAAAAATCTAAACTTTAATTTGGACAACGCTGGCTCGCTGCGCAAACTTCAATTGAATGAACTTGAGGAAATTCGAAACGATGCATACGAGCACTTGAGAATTTACAAGGACAAAATGAAGGTGTTTCATGACCAACACATTCTTCGAAAATCATTCACACTAGGTCAGAAGGTCCTTTTGTATAGTTCTCGATTACATCTCTTTTTGGGTAAACTCATATCTCGTTAGACCAGCCCATTCACTGCTACTAGTGTCTATCCTCATAGGGTCATTGAGATTTGGAATCCAAACAATGGCAATGATTTCAAAGTGAATGGACACAATTTAAAGTCGTTTGTTGAAAATTTTGATTCAGAGGACATGTACATACCTCTGAATGATCCTGTTTACCAGGATTGACCTCCTAGTCTGACGGAGGTGTAGTTAGGTTTACTACTTTTCACTATTTAGGATAGTTTACTTTTTATTGTTTTAGGATAGTTTGCTTATTATCTGTTCGAGTCTTTTGTTCTAACCCATCTTCATACTGAGATCATTAGAAAAACCTTAAAACTCATTCTTCAGGTACTATCTTTCCATCACTTCCATTTTCTTTTCGTTGCTTCTCTTGCATTACATGTTTATTTCTTTTACATTAACGACAATGTAGATTTTAGGTTGGGGATGGGGGATTAGGCTACCCAACCATAATTAGTTGTTCTCCTAGTCTTTGAGCAAAAATTGTGAAAAAAAAGTGCAGAAAATTGGTTTTTTTTAAAATAGAAGTATAAGATGCTTAATGTTGATGATTTATATCCCTTGGATTCAGTTACTTGGAGATTTCAAAGTTAAGTTCGAGTTATTAATCCATGAGTATAAGTTTTAAACATTGATCGAGTTATAATTTCACATGCCACATCTAGCAGTCACATTAAAGCTTCAGTCAACATTGAGTTGTTAAGTTGGTGATTATTTAGCATGAAAGGAACCCACCTAGGGAATTCGTCCATCATGTTAAAAAAATAATAATAATACCCAGCAAAAAAACAGTTGTCTTCGAAAAGGTCACCTATTAAAGATCTTTAAAAAGGTTGACATAACGTGAAAGCCATCGATGAAAAATCAAAAGATGGAGGAATAAAAGAGGGAATTAAAAGATGAACTATAAGGCAAGTTTTGATTTAGGTTTTGGCTATCCTAAATGCTCTTTTAACTATTAATGTTATCATGAAAGTGAAGAATTGAACCTTCACCCATTGAACTCAATGTTTGGAATTGTTCTAATTGGAGGATTAATGCTTTGAACTTGATTATGAAACTTACCGAGTGCTAGAGTTTAGGAGAAGGTAATGCACAACATTGATGTATTTTAGAATTCTATTATCTGGATTTTTTTTTTAAAAACCACTCGTGCTTATAGAAATTATCCTATGGTTCTCGAAATATCTTTCACATACTTTGCTTGGGACTAGCAAAATGCTGGCTGGGGATTGTGTTGAGGGTCAAATATTGTATATTATCCCCCATTTATATCTTGGTTTTATGAACATGATAATGCTTAATATTCTATTTTACTCATGTTTGTGTTGCAAGGTGAATTTAAGAGCTTAGATTAAAAAGGGTGCTAAAAGTATGGATTTGATGCTCAAGAATCACCAAGGCAAGGGATGGATCTTAAGAGACCAAGATTGAAGAATTCACATGCCAAAGATTTAAGAAAACTAAGTGTGGAATGAAGAGAAATAAAGATTTGAAGTGAAGAAAAGGAATCCTAAAATCATCTTGATAAAGCGTATTCTAAAACTCTGGGTCATTTTGTGAAATTGCGCAATGTGAAGTCTATTTTGAAAAATTGTGCAGAATGAAGTCTATTTTAGCAAATTGCATAAATTTGGGGCGGTTTCTAGAGTTTTCTAACAACATACGAAAGTTGGAGTTCCACAACTATAAATAGGACTCACTAGGATGTTCTTATGCATATTTTAGGGTTTAAGGAGTCGAGCAAAAGGGTGGAGAAGTCGTTGCAAAGAGTTTGTCTTCTGATTCCTTAGTCGTTTTCATGTTTTTCTTAAGAGACTTTGGTCCAATCATGTCTATGGTTGGCTAAACCTCTTAGCTAGGGCTCAAAGGTGAAGCTTGTAGCGTGATAAGATGTTTCTCTTGCTTTAATTGATGTTTATGCTGAACATTCTTTGATTCTAATTTGATTTTAAAGGAATACTTTCAGTTTTTAATGATTTATTATGACTTAAATTACAGTAGATCTGCAATAGCTTTGAGTATCTTCTTTTCCTTTGAGATTGTGGGATTGGTAAATCTAGTTGTCAGCCGTTGTCCCATGGGCATGGTTTAGTGATGGAATCCCTTCCAAGTATCATAATTCTCCTCCTTTGAGAATTAGATCAATGAAAGTTCAGATTTGGTTTTATTGATATATCTCCTAATTGGATAGGATAGGACTCCAATTCCAATTGTGTTACTTGAATCAAGTAAGAGAGCTCCCTGATCACTACAAGTGGATCCTTTGCACCCTATTTCCCACCTTTAAATTCTTAGTTTTAATTAGTCTATTCATAATTACTCTCTCAAATACTTCAGAATTAGTTTCACATCTTCTTCTAGTTTTACTTCTAGTTAATTTCAGAAGCGTACAAGTTTCAGTCCCTGTGGATTCGACCTCGGTCTTACCGAGATTATTACTACATCGCGACCCTACACTTGGGGTTGTGAACAGGAAACCTTAGAGTTACTTTGCCTTACTTAGTTTAATTGTTAAATCAATTTAAGTTAGGCATTTTTTGGTTTTGTAATTAAATAATTTTTGAAAAGTCTTATTCACCCCCCTTTAAGACACATAATTCGATACTTCTGTTCACAACCCCAAGTGTAGGGTCACAATGTAGTAATAATCTCCCTAAGACCAAGGTCAAATCCACAGGGACTAATCTTTTGTGTATTTTAAAGGTAACTAGATTTAAAACTAGAGAAAGATCTAAATTAGAAATATGAAAACAAAGGAAGTAATTGTGAAAGGGATTTCAATAATCTAAAGGGAATTAGGGTTCTAAGGATCCACTTGTAGCTATCAGGATATTTGTTGAGGGTCAAATATTGCATAATATCCCCCATTTATATATTGGTTTTATGAATATGATAATGGTTAATGTTCTATTTTACTCATGTTTGTGTTGGTAGGTGAATTTAAGAGCTTGGATTGAACAGGGTGCTAAAAGCATGGATTTGATGGTCAAGAATCACCAAGGCAAGGGATGGATCCTAGAAGACCAAGATTAAAGAATTCACTTGCCAAAGATCTAAAAAAACCAAGTGAGGAATGATGAGAATTAAAGATTTGAAGTGAAGAAAAGGAATCCAAAAATCGTCCTGAAAAAGTGTCTTCTGAAACTCTAGGTCATTTTATGAAATTGCGCAGAGTGATGTCTATTTTAGAAAACTGCGCAGAGTAAAGTATATTTTAGAAAACTGCATAAATTTGAGGCTTTTTCTAGAGTTTTCCAAGTAGGTGCGAAAGTTGGAGTTCCACAACTATAAATAAGACTCCCTAGGATGTTCCTAGGCATCTTCTGGGGTTTTAAGAGTGGAGCAAAAGGGTGAAGAAGCTGTCGTCAAGAGTTTTTTTTTCTTCTTCCTTAGTTGTTTTCATGTTTTTCTTAAGAGACTTTGGTCCAATCATGTCTATGGTTGGCTAAACCTCTTGGCTAGGGCTAAGAGGTGAATCTTATAGCATGATAAGATGTTTCTATTACTTTGATTCATGTTTATGTTGAAATCTATGGATTCTAATTTGATATTTAGGGAATACTTTTAGTTTTTAATGGTTTATTGTGACTTAAATTATAGTAGATCTGCAATAACTTTGAGTATCTTCTTTTCCTGATTTAAAATTGTGAAATTGGTAAGTCCTGTTATTCACCATCGTCACTTGGGTATGGTAGGGTGATGGAATCCTTCCTAATCTTCACGATTCTCTTACTTTGATATGATGAGTTTGGTAAATCCTGTTGTTTGTCATTGTCTCCTGGGCATGGTTGGTGATGGAATCCCTTCCAAATATCATAGTTTTCCTTCATTGAGGATTAGGTCAACGGAAGTTCAGATTTGATTTTATTGATACATTTTCCAATTGGATAGGATAGGAATCCTATTCTAATTTTGTTACTTGAATCAAGTAAGAGGGCTCCCTAATCATTACAAGTGAATCCTTGGCACCCTAGTTTCCACCTTTAAATTCTTAGTTTTAATTACTCTATTCACAATTACTCTCTCAAATACTTCATAATTAGT
Source organism: Magnolia sinica (assembly GCF_029962835.1). NCBI lineage: Eukaryota > Viridiplantae > Streptophyta > Magnoliopsida > Magnoliales > Magnoliaceae > Magnolia > Magnolia sinica. The sequence goes on from NC_080580.1 coordinate 48,382,924, forward strand.
TTCACATCTTCTTCTAGTTCTACTTCTAATTAAATTCAGAGACGTACAAGTTTTAGTCCCTGTGGATTTGACCTCGGTCTTACCGAGATTATTACTACATCATGACCTATACTTGTGTGAGACCCGACTCAAGTTCGCATGTGTGCATGTGTGTGTGTGAGTATGCTTTCTGTCCATCTTGATCCCGCGGTCCTACCGGTCGAATCCTGGTGACCCGTGACCCTTGGATTGTGTTTGCGGTCATCCGTGAGCCTAGTCGTGAAGACCCGACTCGGATCGAGTTGAGACCTATGCCATTGTGATGGCATTGTCGCCGCGGTTCCATCGACGCATCTTGTGCGTCCATCCGATGTGTAGATCGTAAGTTGGGTGTATTTCATTTTCTAAGCCCTTGATCATGATCATGTGGCCCACCTAGGGGTGGTGTGCATGGATTTCTAGGTAGGTCTCATCTCTTGGAACTATTTTCAACACACACTACACTATTTCCAACACACACTGCACACACACACACACACTACGTAGGCCCTATCCCTACACCACCCACTAACCTCAAAAGCCTACTAACCCTACAACATTGTTTCTAACTCCCTATTGCCATGATTTCTCTTCTCTATCCAAGGTAAGAAACTCATGATTATTTAGCTTAAAAGAGATTTTTCTCTCTTTCCCTCTCATTTCTCTCTCTCTTCTCTTCTTCCCTAGCAACCTTCCTCCAAAAATCTCCAAATTCTCCAGCCCCTTCTCCTCCTTTTTCCTCTTAATCCATCCATTGAAAACCCATCTCATCCATCTATCTTGGTTCCTTGGAGCATTTGGAGCTTGGTGATCCAAGTTTTGGTGAAGATATTTAGGTGGGTACTTCTTTATTCCATGCAATCTCCTTTCCATAGTGTAGATCTTCTTCTTCTTTTATTTGGAAAGTGTAGGACCGACCAATCAATGGTGGAGATCCTACACAATTCCTTGGATGTGGCCAAATGGTCCATCTTATGCATGTATGTCCCATGCATGGGGTTTCCTCTTGATGGACCCCATCCTGGAGGGTTCTCCACATTCCATAATTTGATGGGTCATCTAGACCCTTGCATCATGGTTGGGATGGTATCTCATCCATTCATCTCAAGTGTAGATCATGCATGATGAAGATGCATGGTGAAATGTAGATGGAAATGCAATGTATGGGTGTGATTGTGTTGAGGAAAGCTCAATAGTGACGGAGTCTTCTCCCAATGGCCAGAACATTTTTATTTCTCTTCTTATACCTTTCCTATGACTTCTGATGATGTGTGTGGTCCACTTGGTGGGCCTGGATAGTCCAGAAAAGTCCAGCTAGGGTGGGACATCCATACCCACCTACACTATGGTTGGGTGTCCCATTTGCTGACCTTTATTGATGCATGCAAGTGTGGTAACCTTGAAATTTGTTTTGGACATTTGTGGGGCCCACTAGGGAGGGCCATAGCACCTAGTTCTTAGAGTATTTCCCATTTTTATTTAACTTACATAATTAATTTTATCTAAGTACATGTTGCTGTCCAGAATTTTTTGGACAGTTTCTGGTTGATTTTGGACCAGATTTTGGGACTGTTTGGGGGACTATTCATAACCACAAAATATACTTTTCTAAAAGGTGGGGATCTCATCTTAATCTCTCCTAAATTTCAGCCCCATCTGACATTCATAGGGGTCCCAAAGGTGTGGTCCAAGTGAGGTGGACAGTCTGGATTTTCTGCACTGTTCCAGCAGCAATCCACCCTAGACAGGTTAGAATTCCAAAATTTATTAAAATAGTTTTGGGTGTGTAAAAATTATAAAAATTTACAAGAAGGTGGACCACCCATGATGAGACCCACCTAAAAATTTTTGAGGCTAATGGACACCTGTACACACCATAGTGATGCTGGACCAGCCCATTACAACATGGTGTCCAGATCAGTCCGATTTTCAAGACAGATTGATTTATTTAAATGAATTAAAATATTTATAGATTTCCAAAAATTCTAAAATTTTTTAGGGGTATGGCCCACCTATGTTAGTATAACTATGTAAAATTTTAGCTCCAATGGACCTCATGTGGGCATCCAAAAGAATGGGCCAAGATAGTTGGACTGCCAGATTTTCTGCTGTACAGTCTAGCAATTGCCTTGATAAAACCATAATTCAAAAATATTTCCTCTGATGGTGGGCCACCTTTTTGGGTTACCTATCATTGTATACATAATGAGGGACCTTGGCCCTCAATTTTCAGAGTTTTAGAGGCCCTGGACCCACTCCATTGGAGTGCCCAAATTTAGGACAGCAACATGTTATAATTATGCTTGGCCTTTGGGCTAAAATTTTGAGGAGTGAGGCCCACCACATTGTGAAGATCTTAGAGGAAATAATTTATACCTTTAATTTCTTAAATATTGGGCTTAATAAATGCACTTTTGAGGCCCACCACAGTTGAATTTAATTGGGTCCACGAATGTAGCTAGTTGTTGAACTCTTTAGGCCCAATTGAGCTGGAACTTTCCAAATAGGCCCATTGAACTCTTGGGACATTTTACCATACTATTGTGTTGGGTTAGTGGACCAGATTACACAAGTATATGGGCCCTTGGTTGCCCACCAAATCAACTTTAATACTTGGGCCGGGTTGTAGGCCCAACTTACTTGACTAAGAGCATGACATTTGCCTATGTGGTTTGAGCAATGGGTTGCCCACTAGGCCACCACAATATATGGGATTAGTGGCCTTTATATTGAGCCCTAACCTTTCCCCTATGAACCCATAATGGTAATTATGAGTTGGGCTATGTGTGTTTCCCTTGGACTCATGTTCTGGATAGGCCTTGGGCCGCCATTTCTAAAGCCCAACATGAGTGTTTGTGGTATGACTATGGCTGCCTGTTTCTTATTTCTGATGTTGCGTGGTCCTTGAGACTTGATCTATAATCAATTAGAGATAGGCTACCTCTTAGGGACTAATTGTGGTTGGATGTCCACATTGGTGGCCCTAAGGTAGGCCCATGGGCTTCTATGGGTGGTTAAAGGTCCACCATAGGCCCTTGCTAGGCCCGTTTCATCTATTTAGGCCCATACCATTGTTCTCCTTAGTCTTGTGGGCTACCCCAGGTATATGGGCCCCCACTAGAGGTTGTATTCCTTATGAGGAATTGGTTAAGTACCTATACCCTTCATGCTTATATAGAGAGTTCATCTTCACCTCATTGGCACCCCTATTCATTTTCATGGCCTACTCCCATACGCATCATATGCATGCTTGGTTGAGGTGTGATTGGCCATGGTTGTGCCATTGTGTAGGACATGTTGGTATCTCCCCGAGAGATAGATGCTTGAGATTGATGCATGGGTGATTGTGTGATTCATGCATCTGAAATTGCATAGCTTGTGGATATCCGCCGTTACTTCATCAGGGCCTTACCTCCAAAGGGGTATTCCTGGATGACCGTATGTTTGGACACCGAAAATATTATTTGAGCATACCGGGTGCATAGGATGCCCATGGGTAAAATTCTCAAAACTTTCATGGTACCAAGGATCTACTCCAACGCCGTGACCGGGTGGAATACATGAGCGCACGAGGGCCTTATACCTTTAGGTCGCGACTCCCACTGTCGTGTAGTCGGTTGGATAGGGGTGTGGCCTTACCCGCCTGGTGTGAGGAGGCATTGCCAGGCTGAGTCTGACCAGCTCGTAAATGGGTCGGCTACCATCAGGCCTTGTTGGTGATTGGTTGTCCACAGGCGGGTAGTGAGGTCTCTTACACTCGTTTGATTGTGCAGGGTCTGCAGAGCGGTAGTCATTCAGCAGTGTAATGGACCCCGGTGATTTCCTTATGATTAGAAATGTACTTGACTTATGGTTTGGATATGAGCACTGACATTACTTGCATCGCATTAGCATTGGCTGTACAAGCCCCCCTTCATGCATTGCCTTGGTATGACACCCATTACTCATTGCATTGCGTTCATGGTAAGCCTTGGTAAGGCTAGTGATATGCTCATTGATCATGCTTCTCTCCTTATACCTCCTACTATTCTTCTGTGCACCATTGTCACACACTTACACCACCCTCTAAGCTTCTATAAGCTTATGCACGATTGATGCGTGCAGGAAACTCTTAGTAGGCACCGTAGAGCAGAGCGTGGAGTAGAGTTGAGCAGTGAGGACTCCAGTGTTGATGATTTATCTCTCTTTTCCTTTTTTTCTCATGTATGTCCTTTTGGACCTTATGGATGATGTAAAAGTTCAAATTTTTAGTCGATTTTGTGATGTGTGCCTTTGTTATCTCAGATGTACTTGCTGTGATCTTGGGTATACTCGTATTGGAAATGATCATACTATTATGAAAATCCTCCTTGTAGGATCCCAGGATCGGAACCTACCTCAAGAGCCAAGAATAGGGTACTACGGAGGCTGTTGCGGCCAGAACCGGCCATCGGGTTCCTTGTGAGTCTAGTTACTGAGTCTGGGGCGTGATAACTTGGGGTTGTGAACAGGAAGCCTTAGAGTTATTACTTAGTTTAATTGTTAAATCAATTTAAGTTAGGCATTTTTTGGTTTTGTAATTAAATAATTTTTGAAAAGTCTTATTCACCCCCCTTTAAGACACACATAATTCGATACTTCTGTTCACAACCCTAAGTGTAGGGTCACAATGTAGTAATAATCTCCGTAAGACCGAGGTCAAATCCACAGGGACTAATCTTTTGTGTATTTTAAAGGTAACTAGATTTAAAACTAGAGAAAGATCTAAGTTAGAAATATGGAAACAAAGGAAGTAATTGTGAAAGGGATTTCAATAATCTAAAGGGAATTAGGGTTCTAAGGATCCACTTGTAGCTATCAGGATGTTTGTTGAGGGTCAAATATTGCATAATATCCCCCATTTATATATTGGTTTTATGAATATGATAATGGTTAATGTTCTATTTTATTTATGTTTGTGTTGCTAGGTGAATTAAAGAGCTTGGATTGAAAAGGGTGTTAAAAGCATGGATTTGATGGTCAAGAATCACCAAGGCAAGGGATGGATCCTAGGAGACCAAGATTAAAGAATTCACATGCCAAAGATCCAAAAAAACTAAGTGAGGAATGACGAGAATTAAAGATTTGAAGTGAAGAAAATGAATCCAGAAATCGTCCTGAAAAAGCATTTTCTGAAACTCTAGGTCATTTTGTGAAATTGCGCAGAGTGATGTCTATTTAAGAAAACTGCGCAGAGTAAAGTATATGTTAGAAAACTGCATAAATTTGAGGCTTTTTCTAGAGTTTTTCAACTAGGTGCAAAAGTTGGAGTTCCACAACTATAAATAAGACTCCCTAGGATGTTCCTAGGCATCTTCTAAGGTTTTAGGAGTGGAGCCAAAGGGTGAAGAAGCTGTCGTTAAGAGTTTTTTTTTTCTTCCTTAGTTGTTTTCATATTTTTCTTAAGAGACTTTGGTCCAATCATGTCTATGGTTGGCTAAACCTCTTAGCTAGGGCTAAGAGGTGAATCGTATAGCACGATTGGATGTTTCTATTGCTTTGATTCATGTTTATGTTGAACTTTATGGATTCTAATTTGATATTTAGGGAATACTTTCAGTTTTTAATGGTTTATTGTGACTTAAATTATAGTAGATCTGCAATAGCTTTGAGTATCTTCTTTTCCTAATTTGAGATTGTGAAATTAGTAAGTCCTGTTGTTCACCATCGTCACTTGGGCATGGTAGGGTGATGGAATCCTTCCTAATCTTCACAATTCTCTTGCTTTGATAGGATGAGTTTGGTAAATCCTGTTGTTTAACATTGTCTCCTGGGCATGGTTGGTGATGGAATCCCTTCTAAATATCATAGTTTTCCTTCATTGAGGATTACGTCAACGGAAGTTCAGATTTGGTTTTATTGATATATTTTCCAATTGGATAGGATAGGAATCCTATTCTAATTGTGTTACTTGAAGCAAGTAAGAGGGCTCCCTGATCACTACAAGTGGATCCTCGGCACCCTAGTTTCCACCTTTAAATTCTTAGTTTTAATTACTCTATTCACAATTACTCTCTCAAATACTTTGTAATTAGTTTCACATCTTCTTCTAGTTCTACTTCTAATTAATTTCAGAGACGTACAAGTTTTAGTCCCTGTGGATTCGACCTCAGTCTTACCGAGATTATTACTACATCATGACCCTACACTTGGGGTTGTGAACAGGAAGCCTTAGAGTTACTTTGCCTTACTTAGTTTAATTGTTAAATCAATTTAATTTAGGCATTTTTTGGTTTTGTAATTAAATAATTTTTGAAAAGTCTTATTCTCCCCCCTTTAGGACACACATAATTCGATACTTCTATTCACAACCCCAAGTGTATGGTCACAATGTAGTAATAATCTCCGTAAGACCGAGGTCGAATCCATAGGGACTAATCTTTTGTGTATTTTAAAGGTAACTTGATTTAAAACTAGAGAAAGTTCTAAGTTAGAAATATGGAAACAAAGGAAGTAATTGTGAAAGGGATTTCAATAATCTAAAGGGAATTAGGGTTCTAAGGATCCACTTGTAGCTATCAGGATGTTTGTTGAGGGTCAAATATTGCATAATATCCCCCATTTATATATTGGTTTTATGAATATGATAATGGTTAATGTTCTATTTTACTTATGTTTGTGTTACTAGGTGAATTTAAGAACTTGGATTGAAAAAGGTGCTAAAAGCATGGATTTGATGGTCAAGAAGCACTAAGGCAAGGGATGGATCATAGGAGACCAAGATTAAAGAATTCACATGCCAAAGATCCAAAAAAACCAAGTGAGGAATGACGAGAATTAAAATTTTGAAGTGAAGAAAAAGAATCCAAAAATCGTCCTGAAAAAGCGTCTTCTGAAACTTTAGGTCATTTTGTAAAATTGCACAGAGTGATGTCTATTTGAGAAAACTGCACAGAGTAAAGTATATTTTAAAAAACTGCATAAATTTGAGGCTTTTTCTAGAGTTTTCCAAGTAGGTGCGAAAGTTGGAGTTCCTCAATTATAAATAAGACTCCCTAGGATGTTCCTAGGCATCTTCTTGGGTTTTAAGAGTGGTGCAAAAGGGTGAAGAAGCTATCGTCAAGATTTTTTTTTCTTCTTCCTTAGTTGTTTTCATGTTTTTCTTAAGAGACTTTGGTCCAATCATGTCTATGGTTGGCTAAACCTCTTAGCTAGGGCTAAGAGGTGAATCTTATAGCATGATGGGATGTTTCTATTGCTTTAATTCATGTTTATGTTGAACTCTATAGATTCTAATTTGATATTTAGGGAATACTTTCAGTTTTTAATGGTTTATTGTGACTCAAATTATAGTAGATTTGCAATAGCTTTCAGTATCTTCTTTTCCTGATTTGAGATTGTGAAATTAGTAAGTCCTGTTTTTCACAATCGTCACTTAGGCATGGTAGGGTGATGGAATCCTTCCTAATCTTCACAATTCTCTTACTTTGAGAGGATGAGTTTGGTAAATCCTATTGTTTGCCATTGTCTCCTGGGCATGGTTGGTGATGGAATCCCTTCCAAATATCATAGTTTTCCTTCATTGAGGATTAGGTCAACGGAAGTTCAGATTTGGTTTTATTGATATATTTTCCAATTGGATAGGATATGAATGCTATTCTAATTGTGTTACTTGAATCAAGGAAGAGGGCTCCCTGATCACTACAAGTGGATCCTTGGCACCCTAGTTTTCACCTTTAAATTCTTAGTTTTAATTACTCTATTCACAATTACTCTCTCAAATACTGTACAATTAGTTTCACATCTTCTTCTAGTTCTACTTCAAATTAATTTTAGAAATGTACAAGTTTTAGTCCCTATGGATTCGACCTCGGTCTTACCGAGATTATTACTATATCGTGACCCTAGGTTGCTTTCTTAGTTTGTTTTTAGATACTAATTCACTTTCCTTTTTCTTCTGCAGGATCCGAAAAATAGAAACTTCTAATTTGGTAACTTCTTTCTTGTCATGCCTCAAACTCGGAATCCGAGCTTATAAAATTCCCGATCACCGAATCCGGTGTCGACAGCCTCCGTAGCACCCCATTCTCGGCTCTTAGTGCTTATATGCCAGTTTTCGATCCTGGGATCCTACAAGGAGGATTTTCAATATGAATTGTCTCGTTAGAAGCATGACCACAAGTATACCCAAATCACAAGAACAACATCATCACCTCATATCCACTAATATAATCATTTGAGTATAATACTAAAAGGAAAAATACATGTATATAATAAAATCTTCATAAAGCTTGGTCGCACTCTCCTGCTCCTGCTTAGCTGCGACTGCGTCCTAACATCACTTGCATGCATCTATCGTACATAAGCTTATAAAAAGCTTAGAGGGTGGTGTAAGTGTGTGAGTAGTATATGTGTGCTCAAAATGTAGTATCAGAGTAAATGAAAATATTGGTAAGTCCAAAGAAATGTTATAAACCTTATCTAGGATATGCAATGTAAAGGCATTATAAGCCAATATCATATACTAAGAAAGTAATATAGGTTGGCTATGCAAAGTGGAAACATAATGAGTCAAATATCATATACTGAGGATGCAATACAATATACAATTCGGAAGAGCTACGAATACCATCAACCTCATCTAGGTCATATAAATGCAGAAACGTAGCAACCCAAAATGCCATATGCCATGGATGTAATGCAATATGCAGTATGTGCTGCCAATAAAATGACCCAGCTGCAGTGTGAAGTCGGGATGGTAGTACGTGGTATCGCATGCTATGGGGTCTATCATAAAGGACTTCTATCCAAACCAGTCCCATACCTTAATTTGGATAGATAGACTCAATGTGGGAAACTACTGATCTTAGGTTAGTCACACGCCCTAACTGAAATTCTGGCCATTTCGAAGGTACACGTAACAAATAGTTGTGCACCACCAGCCCGAGTGGATAGTGAATGAATGAATGAAAGAGTATGCAAATCCTACTCAACAAGACCACATATCAGTACCGTACATCTCTGGGATCATTATCGGGGTCTAGTACACTCAACATGCAATTACCGGCCCCTGGACGAGCAACCATGTAAGTGGAAGAGACCTCAATATCCGCCTGGCCAGTAGTCAGCCAATACCTACCCGACACGTTAATAGTGGACCCATTCATGAGCTGGTCAAACTTAGCCTAGTTATGCCTATTACCTTCAGGCGGATAAAGCCACACCCCCTCCCAACCGACCACGGCACAGTGGGAGACGCAGCCTCCTGGTATTCGGCACTCGGGCACTCATGTATCCACTCGGTCTCAACGTTGGGCATCTCCTATCCTCGGAGGTTTAGGGACTTTCACCCACAGACATCCAAAGTGCCCAGATGCTGGAACCCAAACATTTTTGGTGTCCCATCTGGTCATCCACGACATGCCTGTGGAGGTCACAGCCCTAATGTCGCTAGGGCGTACAGTAATCACAATCACACAATGCAAGATGCATGAGTCATGTAGTCCAATCCTGTGCATACCGTGCGCTCATGTGAGATAACTTTACCTATCAGGGAGTCCTATAAACCATTTGTACTATGGCATATGCAATGGTCAATCACATCTCATAATAAACATGCAGATGATGCATGTGGGCATGTATCATGATACTATGTTGTCACATACTCATAATCGGTATCAATAACCGGCATCAACAATCGACCTCAACAATGTGGACATTTAACCAACATTGCACCCAAGGAATGATCCACATAGAGCCTAACATATAGTGGACCCATGGCCTTACACAAGGGCCTAATATACAACACCATGGGCCTCACGCAAGAGATTAATACACATCACGATGGGCCTCTCACATGGGCCTAATATACATCACAATGGGCTCCATCGCCTGACCCTCAAATGCACTACAATGGGCTTAATCACATAGGCCTCATATACATCACATTGGACCTTAAACATGGGCTGAATACACATCATAATGAGCCTCAAATACAGGCCGTATATACATCACATTAGGTCTCGACAATCGGCGTTGATATTCGGCCTCAACAATCGGAATTGGCCTTGATAATCATCCTCGACAATTAGAATTGGCCTTGATAATCTGCCTCGACAATTAGCCTCGGTAATCGACCTATACAATCGGAATCGGCCTCGATAATCAAAATTGGCCTCGATAATCGGAATCGGTCTTGATAATCGGCCTATACAATTGGAATCGGCCTCGACAATTGGAATCGGCACCGATATCAACCTTGACGTAAGGCGGGGTCCATAGTTGGACGACCGATAATGGATCAAGCAATATCAATGGGGCCTAATCATTTGGGTTAACCCACTAGAGAATGATGAGGATGGGTTTAACAAGGCCTAAGGAAAAGTCATAATGTGGACGTTCAACCATCATTACCCTTCAATGTGGTCATTTAACCAACATTGCTCCCAAGGAGTGACCCACATAGGGCCAAACATGCAGTAGACCCACGGCCTCGCACAAGGGCCTAATATACATCATCATGGCCTTAATTGCATCAAATGGGTTGATTCAAATGGGCCGATCAAATGGGTTGATTCAAATGAGCCGAATCAAATGGGCCAATCAAATGGGCCAAATCAAATAGGTTGAATCAAATGAGCTGATCATAACACAATTCATCTATTTTTAGGGATCAATATAGAGTATTATATAAAGAAATGAATCATATCGAAAGATCAATTGGATTATACCACATCTAACAGTGATGATAATGATTTTCACAGTTAAATTCCAGTGGGCCCCACCATAGTATTTATTTCCCATCCAGTTTGTTCATAAGGTCATAAAGACCTGAACAGGGAGGAAAAATAAATATTATATTGATTCAAAACTTCTGTAACCCAAAGGGGTTTCAATGGTAGACATTCAACTCCACTGTTTTCTGTAGTGTGGTCACTTGATACTAGATTTGTCTTATTTTTAGTCTCAAGCCTGGAGACAAGCTCGCCAGTTAGATGGACGGTATGGATATAACACATGCATCATGGTGGGGTCCAGGAGCGTGGCTTACCATGGCGAGCAAGCCAATGGATGGATGGTATGGATACAACACATGCATTATGTTTGTCCCACCGTCCTGCCACCTGGACAGTGTAGATGACCACATATCAGGTCCATCCATCACTTCCTGATGATGTTAGTACAACAGCTATTAGCTGCTGTACATAACCCCTCCCCTTACCAAATATCAAAAGGTGGGTCCCACATAGGAGTGGCCCACTTAGGTATATATTATATTATTAATATATATAATGCTTATATAACATATATAATATATTATATAATATAGCACAGTCCAGCGTCCAGTAGGTGGGTCCCACATGGGGCCTATCATATGCATAAGTGATATATATGAATATATATATATATATATATATATATATATTATATAACATAATATATTATAACATTATATTATAACTTGAAGGCTTCCAGCGTCCAGAGACTCTTTGGACGCTGGATGGGTGGTTGGGATTTTCACATCCAGTAGGGTGGGTCCACGTGGTGTGGCCCACCAAATATTTGAAATCAAATTGATATTTTGTGTTTTGTCAATGTGCAACACATATATGGTGGGGTCTGCACCAGTGGACTACCCCACTGACCAAGCTGATATTCATGTCTTCTTGCATCCGGGCTGGCCCGAAAATGAGTAGCAAGTGGGCCACATCTGCTGGACGTCCAAAAAAATCTAGACGGTCCAGATCATTGGACACATCGAATGGGCCACACACATCATCACCATCATCAAAGTAAGAAGAAGAGAGAGAGAAAGAGAGAGAAGCATGAGAAGGGGAGGAACCCTACCACTATTGGGCCCTCCCTTACACAATGCATACATCAAGTGGGTCCCACAACAAGTGGGCCCTTAAAAATTAAAATTTAACGGTGGATCACCCACATTTGGCCTCCTTCTTTAGCTCCTTGGACTCTTATGCACCTTGGCTTCGATCTTGATGAAGGATGATGAAGATTAGAAGGTTGAGATTGGAGATGAGAGGGTAGGAAAGTGGGCCACACTTGGCTTTGGGAGAGCTTGGACATTGGGTGTTTCTCTTGGGAGTTGGAGAGTTATTATTAGAGAATGAGAGAGAGAGAAGTGATGGATGAAAAGAGGTGGAGTGGGTGTTGTAAGAAAGGGGATGGAGAGGTATGGGTTGGTTTGAATTTTGTGTAAAGGAAGAATGGGTAGGGAGAGAGAGAGTTAACTTGGGGAAAAGAGGGAATGGGTGCTTGTACTTGGGATAGGGTGAGGTGGCATTGGGGTATGGAGGATGTACTTGACTTGATTGATGTAACGGATCGTAGAGATTCTCTCAGAATTCACAACGTGTGGCGTTTCTTTGGAATGAACGCAGGCTCATATCTCCTGGCTTGGGTATCGCCTCGCTGCGCGAGATGTGGCGTTGGAACTGTGGTGACGGCGCGGTCGTTAGGGTACAAGTTTCGAGTTGATCCGACTCCGATATACAGGATGCGACCTAGGTTGACGCGCAAACGTCCAATACAGGTTGCGGGTTACCAGAATTCAACCGGGAGGATGTGAAAGCCTATAGAATGGTACGGTCTAAGATACGCGCCTTACATTTTTAATTCTCTTTCTTTATATTTCTAGATTTAGCAACTTTCTTAATTTTTTTTAGAAAATAAATTTTCTTTTCTATTTCTTGATTTAGAAACCAACTTTTCTTTCTATTTCTAGATTTAGAAACTTATTTATTTTTAGGACTAATTTTTTGTTTTGTTTTTAGGTTAGGATTTTTCTGGATTTTTTTTGGGACTAACATTATTTTCTGTTTTGTAGGATCCTAACATACAACTGTCCAAACTGGTAAACTCCTTCTAACTTCTCCCCTACTTACTTTCCATATTGCTGTAAGATTTTTCTTTTATTCTATTTTAGGATTAGGTTTAGGATTAGGGTTTCACCCTGTATATTTAAGAGTGGGAGCATCAGTATGCTGAGCTAGTTTTAGACAATGCGAGAAATTGTGAAGGGCTGTCAGATGATTATGTTAGGAAACAGCCTATGTCTCAAATTTTTTCTAAAACCATCATTGAGAACCAACTAGAATACAATGCTCCACCGGTTAAGAAGTCCTTATGTGATTATAGGAAAGAGAATAATTACACCCCACAGATTAAGAAAACAGTACGTGATTGTTGGGGTTATCACAATTATGGGAGTGAAAACTATTATCACCCATCTGACAAGAAGAAAATAATGAGTGATTATATTATGGGTAATAATATGTACCAACAACCATCAAACTCTCCCACCTATGACCCATATGATTATGATCGGTGGAAACATCAACATTGGAGAGATGAACCAACAATTGATTATAGTGACTATTCTCTTGAATTCCCTATCTTTGAAATCCAGACAGAAACGATCTAAGAGGATTCACGTTTGAATTTCACAAACTATCAAGAACAGTTCAACCAACTTGTCGCAGGCATGATGAAATCATTAGAAGCGATCAAATTATGTCTCGATAAGGTTAAAGAGGCTAGGTTATTACAATCTCAACCCAATCTAGAAACACAATACGAGGAAAGTGATCCTAACTTGCTTGTGGAGAGTACTGAAATTGAGAATGAAGAGTTGGATTATGTTAACGAGTATATGACTCAAATTTTCGAAGAGTCAATTTCAATGATTGTCTAAAGGAATGATCAAGAGACATGGGTGTCTTTCAAATATAATGATACTGACGCGTTCCAGTCATATGATACACTTGACTTCAATAAGGAGGAAGAGGCTACTTTATTTGAGCCTCAACTTAACCTAGGCAAATAATGTCAGGAAAGTGATCTCATCTCACTTATAAACTATACTGAATTGGAAGATGATAAGTATTGAGATGAAAATGATGAGGTTACAGCCCAAGATTCACTGGAATTGATTTCAATTATGGTTTAAGAAAGTGATCACGAGATACAGGACATTGTCGACCATAATGATCTACTCAACCCATCTGACACGTTTGATTTACATGTGGTGGAAGAGTCCCTTTCAAGTGAACCGCATGACTCTTTGAGGTGTGTGTAGACCACTCCCTTGATTTAGATTATAATATGATTAAGGAGATGGACAAGTTACCCGAGATGACTTTGGAATTTGAAACCACTTAGTTAAGGCCACCTTCTGAGCCATCAACACTTGACGATATAATGCCTCTATTGAGTAGTAACAATGAACAAAGTCTTCACATCAATGCACTTACTGATCCACAATCTGTTTATACAGGGCAGGGCGAGATGTATCCGGTGACAATTGACTCTCACCAAGGTGAAGAACAAGAGATCATGTTTCCCTCTATTCTAAGAGAAGACAAAGGAATCATTGGGCATATCATCACAGACCTCAATGTGGAAAATGAGCCTCTCTTAACTGATTATCTCAACCCTATGAAAGATCAGTTGGCATTTTTTCAGATTCAAATTATCCCATGATAAAAGAAATAATGGATGCCTTGTAAAACAATATCTCGGTGGTTGTTACTGACCGAGAGAACCCTTATTCTAAAGCCCCTCCTTCCACAGATCTTGAATGTTTACTATTAAGGGAGGAGGAACTAAAATTTGAATTGAAGCCTAAAACTTCGGAATATGTTGAGACTACATCACCTACTGAGAATTTCTCTGAATTTTATCTAGTTGTAGTCTCTGATTCACTATGTTGTGCTAACTCTGAAACTTTCTCTGTCTTAGGTGAATTATATGTACTTTGGACACCTCATGAGATTAAAAGGAAACTTTATGCTGAGGTCCACAAATTTCTCTGAAAAATCTTGCTCTAGGACATCCAAGCCTATTGCAAAAAGGGCTTTTAGATGATCTTGTTACGAAACCTGCTGAGAAATTTATCAAGATACTGGCCAGAGGAGGAACCTTGTGGCATGAATAAGTAGCTTTTCCCTGTTTTCCTAGTTAGGTTTATTGCTTTCAAAGAATTGAGGATTATGATAGTTTGCTTTTTGCCATTTAGAATAGTTTTTTTTTTCACCGTTTAGGATAGTTTGCTCTTTATTTTTTAGGAAAGTTTACTTTATGATGGTTTAATTCTTTTGCTAACCCATCTTCACATTGAGATATTTTGAAAAAAAACCTCAGAATTCCTTCTTCAGGTACTACCTTTCCACCACTTCCCTTTCTTTTCGTTGCCTCTTTTGCATTGAATGCTTATCTCTTTTACATTGAGGACAATGTAAATTTTAGGTTGGAGGTGTGGATTAGGTAGGCTAATAAGTCGTTTTCTTAGTCTTTAGGTGAAGTTGTGAAAATTTGAGAATTTGTTTTTGAAATTTCTGCAAATTTAAGTGATCTCGAAGTTAATCCATGAATTAGAATTATAAGATACTTAATGTTGATGATTTATGTCTCTTGGATTTTAATCACTTGGGAGATCTCAAAATTAAGTTAAGTCATTGATCCTCGATTAGAAGTTTTAAACTTAATTGAGTCATGATTTCACATGTCACATTCACCTTACACATTAAAGTGTCAGTTTGATATTGAATTGTTAACTTGATGATTGTTAAGCATGGAAGGAACCAACCTAGGGAATTTGTCCATCATGTTCAATGGAAAGAATTGAAAAGAAAAGAAAAAGAAAATACCCAGCTAAAAAAACAGTTGTCGTCGAAAAGGGCTACCTATTAAAGATCTTTTAAAAGGGCGACATATCATGAAAGCCATAAATGGAAAAAATCAAAAGCTGGAGGAATAAAAGAGGCAACTAAAAGAGGAACTGTAAGGCAAGTTTCGGTTTAGGTTTTGGTTGTCCTGAATGCTCTTTTAATTATCAATATTATCATGAAAGTGATGAATTGAACCTTTGATTGTGATAAGTCTAGACTTCATTATACACCCATGGAACTCAATGTTTGGAATTGTTCTAATTGGCGGATTAATGCTTTGAACTTAATTATGAAACTTATTGAATGCTAGAGTTTAGGAGAAGGTAATCACAACATTTATGTATTTTAGAATTTTATTATTTGGATTTTTTTTTTTTAAAACCACTTGAACTTATAGAAATTATCCTGTGGTTCTCGAAATATTTTTCGCATACATTGCTCGAGACTAGCAAAATGCTGGTTATGGATTGTGTTGAGGGTCAAATATTCCATATTATCCCCCATTTTTATCTTGGTTTTATGAACATGATAATGCTTAATGTTCTATTTTACTCATGTTTGTGTTGCAAGGTGAATTTAAGAGCTTGGATTGAAAAAGGTGTTAAAAGCATGGATTTAATGCTCAAGAATCACTAAGACAAGGGATGGATCTTAGGAGACCAAGATTAAAGAATTCACATGCCAAAGATCCAAGAAAACCTAGTGAGAAATGAAGAGAATCAAAGATTTGAAGTGAAGAAAAGGAATCCTGAAATCGTCTTGAAAAAGCCTATTCTGAAGCTCTGGGTCATTTTGTGGAATTACGAAGAGTGAAGTCTATTTTGGAAAACTAATATAGAGTGAAGTCTATTTTAGCAAACTATTTAAATTTAAGGCAGTTTCTAGAGTTTTTCAAGTAGGTGCGAAAGTTGGAGTTCCACAACTATAAATAAGACTCCCTACGATGTTTATAGGCATCTTGTAGGGTTTAAGGAGTGGAGCAAAATGGTGGAGAAGTCGTCGCCAAGAGTTTTTCTTTTCTTCCTTAGTTGTTTTCATACTTTCTTCTAGGGGTTTAGATCTAATCATGTCTATGGTTGGCTATACCTCTTAGCTCGAGCTAAGAGGTGAAGCTTATAGCATGATGGGATATTTCTACTACTTTAATTCGTGTTTATGTTGAACTCCATGGATTCTAATTAGATATTTAAGAAATACTTTAAGTTTTTAATGGTTTATTGTGACTCAAATTACAGTAAATATGTAATAGATTTGAGTATCTTCTTTTCCTGATTTGAGATTGTGAAATTAGTAAGTCCTGTTATTCACCATAGTCCCTTGGGCATGGTAGGGTGATGGAATCCTTCTTAATCTTTACAATTCTCTTTCTTTGAGATTATAGGATTGGTAAATTCTGTTGTTTGCCATTGTCTCCTGGTCATGGTTTGGTGATGGAATCTCTGCCAATTATCATAGTTCTCCTTCATTGAGAATTATGTCAATGGAAGTTCAGATTTGGTTTTACTGATATATTTTCCAATTGGATAGGATAAGATCCAATTCTAATTATGTTACTTGAATCAAGCAAGGGGGCTCCCTGATCACTACAAGTGGATCCTTCGCACCCTAGTTCCCACCTTTAAATTCTTAGTTTTAATTACTCTATTCACAATTACTCTCTCAAATACTTCAAAATTAGTTTCATATCTTCTTCTAGTTCTACTTTTAGTTAATTTCAGAAACGTACAGGTTTCAGTCCCTATGGATTTGACCTTGGTCTTACCGAGATTATTACTACATCGCAACCCTACACTTGGGGTTGTGAACAATGTTTCCTTATTTGATTCAAGGAACATAATTGGAATTGGAATCCTATCCTATCTAATTGGAAGATATATCAATAGAATCAAATCTGAACTTTCATTGACCTAATTCTCAATGATGAAAAATTGTGAGGTTTGGAACGGATTCCATCACTAAACCATGCCCTGGAGACAATGGTTAACAATAGGATTTACCAATCCCACAATCCCAAAATAAGAGAAAAAAGCTATCAAAGCTATTGTAGATCTATTATAATTTGAGTCACAACAAACCATTAAAAACTGAAAGTATGCCTTAAATATCAAATTATAATCAAGAAGTTCAACAAGAATAAGAATCAAATAAGAAAAATATCCTAAAAATGCTACAAGCTTCACCTCTTAGCCCTAGCTAAGAAGTTTAGCCAACAATAGACATGATTGGGATCAAAACCCTAAAAGAAAGCATTAAAAACTAGGAAGAAAGGAAGAAGAAACTCTTGGATGATGGCTCCACCCCTTTGCTTTACTCCTTAAAACCCTAGATATCTCAAAAAGTCTGTAGGAAACCCATATTTATAGCCTATTTCATGTAAGATTGCATAATCACCTTAATTTACGCAGTCCAAACATAAGTCAAATTCCAGAAGTCGCACCTTTATGCACTACATAAATTTTCTTGTCATCGAGCACACCTTCAATGTCATCGAACAAGACTTTGATGTCATCGATTAGTCTTCAAGTAATCGAGTAAGTGTCCAAAACAGTCCAACGAGTTGCTTCAAATTCTTCCATAAATTCGATGTCATCGAACAGACTTCATGTTTCATCGAGAATTGCATCAAATATGTCAAGCAATTAACTTGATTTTCATGTAAAAATTCGATGTCATCGAACGATGGCTTTGATGTCATCGAACTGTGGTCGATGACACAAATAATTAAGTTTATTTTAACACTTTTTTCTTTCGACTTCCTTCCTTCTCCACTTAGTTTTCTTAGATCTTGGGGTCTTGAAATCTTCAATCTTGGTGTCCAAAGATCCATTCTTTGCCTTGGTGTTCTTTGATCATCAAATCCATGCTTTTAACATTCTTTTCAATCCAAGCTCTTAAACTCACCTTGCAACGCAAACATGTATAAAATATACCATTAATCCTTATCCTATTCATAAAACCAAGATATAAATGGGGTAAAATATGCAATCTTTAACACTGTTTCGACAAAAAACAAATGCATTTGGTTTGGAGGATTATCTTTCTTAATCATAACAAAGAGATTAAAAAGAGAGCAATCATCACATTTATTTATTCTGAATTCATTTATATCCTTTGATTTCCTTTGATTCTAAGATAAAATATTCAAGATACAAGTATTGAAAGAGTTTGAATATCAAATCTGGCAGCATTTCGGCTTATAATTTGTTCATCTCATTGAGAGGAATATTGTGCAGATATGATCATCCTATATCTCCTTCTTGAGCTCATATTCCTGTTTGGAAGAAAGATGTATGGAAGAAAGATCTAATTCCATCTGATCATTTCAGCAGCATTCTGGCCTTCTTGTATTCATTGTTGTGCAACCACATGGTGTTGCGCGGGCCCATGCAACACCATGTTGTTGCGCAGTTTGGCACAAAGCCTTTCTCTCCCTCTTTCTTTCCTCCTCTTCTCGATACCTTTGAAGTCTTTCTCTGGAGCTCTGACCTTCTTCGTAATCTTTGTCGTTGTTCAAAGGAGAGGGGGATGGGGTATTTATAGGCCTTCACACGTGCGAACCATCGATCTTTGTGCCATGGGCCCCACTTTTCATCAAATCTCAACCATCCACCTTGATTTGTCCAAAATGATGATGTGTAGGTACGCATAACCCTTCAATGGTGTTTGTGCAGACCCGCGCAATCAATAGTCTTTGCACGGGTCTGCGCAATATCACTATGGATTCCTTCTTTCTTTCTCTTCATTTCTTCAAGATACTTCCTTTTGATTTTTCTTTTGATTCATTCTTAAATATTTATTTTTATACCTCGACCGGCACTCAACACACTCCCCAACCAGCATTTTACTAGTCCCGAGCAAAATATTCATGAAATAATCTTCCATCTTCAAAGTTCAAAACCTTTTTTCAGAAAACAATCTTTTGTGTAATCAAGTATGAATGAGTAGAGTCAAGATGAGAAAGTGAGATTTTGAAAACCTAGAGTCGAGTCACATAAGCAATCAATCAAATAGGTTATTTATCAATCACTTAAAATCATAAGTTCATACATCAAGTTTTTTTCAATGTGCTTGGTGACTATCAACTTACTTCCTATGAACATACTATCAGTTCATTATGTTAGCCATGCTCATCATATCAAGATTAATCGAGAACTCAAGTGCTGATTCTAAACATATCTCCTTTTTCTTCTGTTTCAAGTTTTTGATTTTATATCGATGGTCACTCTTATTCATACTTTTTCAAACTTTTACATTCTTTTCAGAGACATTTTCATTCTCTTTAAAGTCTTCTTCCATCCTTCATCATCATTCATGACCTTTTTGTTGATCTCTTGTTTTTTAACTGGTTTTTCATCTTGTAAGGTGGATAAGATTCTCCAGACTCAATTCTCAACATCTATCAATGATTCACATACTAACAATAAAAAATTCTAGCATATCCCGAGAAAGCAAATTTAACATATCTTCGTGATTTGAATCAACAGGATATCCAGACTTTCTCTTAATTCATTGAGTGCAAGAACTTAAGAGATAGATTACTTAGTTGGTCAAACACCAACAATTCAAAATTCAATCTCTACCCCATCATCATACTCAAAGCATCCTTAAGCGTACAACTATTGCTTTCGAAACAGGTTTTTATTTTGAAAAATTCAAAAATTTTCACAATTTTTCTCAAAATGAAGAAAATACTAATTAGTTTACTTAATCCACATCCCAACCTAAAATCTACATTGTCCTCAATGTAAAATAAGTAAGCATGTAATACATATGAGGCAACGAAATGAAAGGGAGTAGTGATGGAAAGATAATACCTGAAGGAAGGAAATTTGAAGCTTTTTCACGAATATCATCATAAAATGGGTTAGCATAAAAAAAAAACTAAACAGACTGGAAGCAAACTACCCTAGTCCTAAATCCTATGAAAGCAATAAACCTAACTACACCTCCATCAGACTAGAAGGTCAATCCTGGTAAACAGGATTAGTCAGAGGCATGGACATGTCCTCTGAATCAAAATTTTCAACAAATGGTTTTAACCGATATCCGTTTACTTTGAAAGCATTACCATTTATTGGATTCTGTATCTTGACAGCCCCATGAGGATAGACATTAGTAACAGTAAAGGGCCAGTCCAATGAGATCAGAATTTACCCGAAAAAAGATGCAACCGAGAATTGTACAAAAGGACTTTTTGACCAGTCAAGAATGATTTTTGAAGGATGTTCCTATTATGGAACACCTTCATCCTGTCATTGTAAATTCTTGAGTTCTTATATGAGTCATTCCAGATTTCCTTAAGCTCATTTAATTGAAGTTTACGTAGTGAGACAGCATTGTCCAAATCGAAGTTTAGATTTTTAATAGCCCAGTAGGCTCTATGTTCTAATTCCACAGGCAAGTGGCAAGCTTTCCCATAGACGAGTCTAAAGGGAGACATTACAATGAGAGTCTTAAAGGTTGTAGGTAAGCCCATAAAGCATCGGTCAATTGAATTGACCAATCCTTACGGTCAGGGTTAACCGTTTTCTCCAGAATGTGTTCAATTTTCCCATTGAAAATCTCAGCTTGCCCACTTGTTTGTGGGTGGTATGGAGTGCTCACTTTATGAGAGATGCCATATTTCTTCATTAAATTTTCAATGGCATATAATAGAAATGTGAACCTCCATCACTAATGATGGCACAAGGCATTTCGAACCAGGAAAGGATGTTTTCTTTTCAGAATTTAATAACCGTTTGATGGTCATTATTTCGGCATGGGATCGCTTCGACCCATTTAGTGACATAGTCTATTGCTAGCAAAATACGTAAATTCCCAAAGGATTGGGGGAATGGTCCCATGAAATCGATACCCCAGCAATCAAATGCTTCAATGATAAGAATTAAGTTTAGAGATATCATATTTTGACAGGACAATGCACCCAATTTTTGACAATGCTCACAAGCTCTGAAAAAATCATGAGTGTCCTTGAACATAGTGGACCAACAAAAGCCACACTGCAAAATTTTGGCCATGGTCATTTTATTCAAAAAGTGACCACCATAAGCCTGAGAATGACAAAAGGAGATGACACTTTGGTGTTTATTGTCTGGCACACATCTCCTTATAATTTGGTCTGGGTAATATTAGAATAAATACGGATCATCCCAAAAAAGTTTGCGTACCTCGACGAAGAATTTTTTCTTATCTTGCGATGTCCAATGTATTGGAATGAAACTTGTCACAAGATAATTAGCAATATTAGCAAACAAAGGTGAATGGGAGACTTTAAAGAATTGTTCGTCAGGGAATATGTCATTTACGGGTGTCATCTTAAGGGAATCAGGAAAATCAAGTCATGAAAGATAATCAGCCACTACGTTCTCTACTCCCTTTTTATCTTTTATTTCCAAGTCAAATTCTTATAATAGAAGGATCCATCTTATCAAGTGGGGCTTAGCATCATTCTTGGAGAGAATATACTTGAGTTCCGCATGATCAGTATAGATGATGATCTTAGATTCAATCAAGTAGGACCTAAATTTGTCCAAAGCGAATACTATGGCTAAGAGTTCCTTTTCCATAGTAGAATTGTTCACTTGGGCAGGATTTAGAGTTCTACTTGCATAATGAATAACATAGGGCTTCTTCTCTTTTCTCTGGCCTAACATTGAGCCAATAGCAAAATCTAACGCATCACACATAATCTCAAAAGGAATGCTCCAATCGGGTGGTGCATGATAGGTGTGGTGGTTAACATGCCTTTGAGCTTAGCAAAAGCTTCCTAGTATTACTCGGTCCACTCGTATGGTACATCCTTTTGGAGTAGATTACATAAAGGATGAGAGAGGTGATTAAAGTCCTTTACGAATCTTCGGTAAAATTTGGCATGTCCTAAGAAGGATCTCACGTCTCGTATGCTCCTGGGTGGAGGTAGGTTAGAGATAACATTAATTTCAGCCTTGTTTACCTCGATTCATTTGGACGAGATGATATGTCCAAGAACAATTCCCTTTCGAACCATGAAATAACACTTCTCCTAATTTAGTACCAAATTCTTTTCTTCACATCGCTTCAGCACAATTTTCAAATTATCTAAACATTCGCTGAAGGATGGACTAAAAACAGAGAAGTCCTCCATGAAGACTTCAAAATATTGTCCCACCATGGTAGAGAAAATACTCAACATGCATCGCTGAAAAGTGGTAGGGGCATTACATAGTCTGAATGGCATTCTTCGGAAAGTAAAAGTGCCAAAGGGACATGTGAAAGTGGTTTTTTCTTGATCTTCAAGGGCTATCTCTATTTGAGTGTAGCCTGAATACTCGTCAAAGAAACAGTAGTAGGAGTGACCAGCTAGCCTTTCCAAAATTTGATCAATGAAGGTAAAGGAAAGTGGTCTTTCCTCGTGATGGTATTCAATTTCCTGTAGTTAATGCATATTCTCCAACATTTCCTGTAGTGACTCTAGTTGGCATGAATTCATTCTTGGCATTGGCTATGATGGTAATTCCGAACTTCTTAGGAACCACCTGAGTTGGACTCTCCCATTGACTATTTGATATAGGGTACGTGATACCCACATCCAATAGCTTAAGAACCTTGACCTTAACCACTTCCTTCATGTTTGGATTTAATTTATGTTATAGTTGTTAGGAGGTCTTCACATTATCCTCAAGATGAATACAATGAGTACAAATCAATGAGTCAATTCCCTTGATATCCACAATCGACCATCAAATGGCCCCTTTATGCTTAATGAGAGTAAAGATGAGCATACTCTCTTGTTCTTGCTCAATGTGGGAAGAAATTACCACTGGGTACATCTCATCTTGACCTAAATAGACATATTTTTAATCAGTGGGCAAAGGTTTTAGGTCAAGCTTCAACGCTTTGAAGCCAGACAATAGAGACACTTCATCGGTTCGGGGCAATTTCTCAAATTATGGCCTCCACCAGTTAACTTCAAGTACCGACATAACATCAAGCAAGACATCCATCTCCCTAATCATATCATCATCTAAATCAGGGGAGTGGGCCAAGCATATCTCTAAAGGGTTAGAGTATAGATTCAGGAGTGCTCTATCTTCAACAAAAGAATCGATCATGTTATATCGTGGGAATCATTATCATCCTCTCAGTGTTTGCCCGTATTGAAAAATATATTCAGCTCCAACTTCATATTCTTGAAACATATGCTCATGATCATCATTCCTACAATTAATGATTGCATTTGATGTAGTAAGGAATGAACGACCGAGTACGACAGGGATTTGAGTGCTCGCATCCATGATGGTTGAGTGTCTAGGACGATAAAATTTACTAGATAGTAGAATTTGTCAACCTGGACCAACACATCTTCTATTATCCCTCTTAGTAAATGAACTGAGTGATCAGCAAGTTGTAAGGTGGTCTTGGTGGGTTTTAATTCACCTAGACGTAGTTGTTCGTAAACCAAGTCTTCTCAACTCCAAGTGTAGGGTCACGATGTAGTAATAATCTCGTTGAGACTGGGGTCGAATCCATAGGGACTAATCTTGTGTGTATTTTGAAAGTAACTAGAAGTAGAACTAGAAGAAGATGTGAATCTAAATTAGAAATAAAAGGGAATGATTGTGAAGTATGTAATTAGAAACTAAAGAATTCAAAGGTGGGAACTAGGGTTTCCAAGGATCCACTTATAGCAATTAGGGAGATATATTACTTGATTCAAGGACACAACTAGAATTGGAGTCGTATCTTATTCAGTTGGAAGAGATAGCAATTAAGATCAAAACGGATGAAAGTTGTGGGGGATTGGAAGTGATTCCATCACCTAGCCATGCCCAGTAGACTATGACAAACAACAGGATATACCATTCCCACAATTAAACATGGGAGAATTATGAAGGTTAGAAGGGATTCCATCATCCAACCAACGGGATTTTTTAATTTCACAATCTCAAAGCATGAAAAGAAAATACTCAAAACTATTGCAGATCTATTGTAATTTGAGTCACAACAAACCAGTAAAAACTGAAAGTATTCCTTAAGAATCAAATTATAACCAAAGAGAGTTCAACATAAACATGAATCAAAGTAATAGAAACATCCCATCATGCTACAAGCTTCACCTTTTAGCCCTAGCTAAGCGGTTTAGCCAACCATAGTCATGATTGGATCTAAAACCCTAGAAGAAAGCATGAAAAACTAAGGAAGCAAGTAGAAAATTGCTTGGCGACGGCTCTCTGCCCTTGTGCTTCGCTCCTCCAAACCCTAAATAGATGCCCAGAGATGCCCTGAGGACTCCTATTTATAGTTGTGAAACACCTCCTTTCACACCTCCTTGGAAAAATCTGAAAACTGCCTCAAATTTACGCACTCCGCGTAACTTCGCGTAGTTCGTTTGATGACATCGAACTGGCTTCGATGTCATCGAAGGTACCTTTTATATGTGCTTTTTCCACACTTTTGTAGTTTCATCCAGACTCTGTAACCTTCTATGTCATCGAGCCTACCTTCGATGTCATCAAAGAGGCCTTCGATGCCATCGAACATTGTTCAAGGAATCGATAACGCGTCCAAAATAGTCCAGTGAGTTAATCTAATTTCTTCAATAAATTCGATGTCATCAAAGAGGCCTTCGATGTCATTGAGTAGGTCTTTGATATCATCGAGGAAGCCTTCAAGTAATCGAACATGGTGTTCAATGTGTCTAGCGAGTTTTGCCAAAATTCCACAGAAAATTTGAGGTCATCAAACTGACTTCAATGTCATCAAGAGAGGCTTTGAGTCATCGAACAAGTCCTCAAGTCATTGAAAAGTATCTTCATTTTTTCCATCTATTGGAGCATAAAAAGAAGGAAGAAGATTGAAGGGATAGAAGATTTGAGGAGAAATGAAGAAATGAGAAAGAAAGAAGAAAATTGAGTATCATAGTAAGTGGTTGTGTGAACTGCGCAATCAATAGTTGGTTGCGCGGGTCACGCAAGCTACTTTATGAGGTGAGCAATAAATAGTTAGTTACGCTTGTCGCGCAAACAACTTCATGTGTTGCGCGGGTCACGTAACCAAGATCAGAAACAGTCTGTTACGGATGGTTGGATTTGATACAAGGGGGGCCTCATGGCACAAATATCGAGGGTTCGCATGTGTGGAGGCCTATAAATACCCCACTCCGCCTCTCTTTTGGGGGTTGGAAGAATTTTGGAAGAAGGTCAAAGCTCCAGAGGAAGTTGAAGGTAGGAGAAGGGAGAGAAGTTGGTTGCGCGGACCGTGCAACTAATAGTTGGTTGCGCGGGTCGTGCAACCAGGCTGTTATGTAGCTAATTGAAGAAAGGGTCGAAATGCTACCGAAATCATCAAGTTCGATCTTCATCACTTCAAGTTCTCCTTTTGCATAAAGGATAAGCTTGAAAAGGGAAGATCAGATGATCAAACCTGCATAGCATTCCTCCTAGAGAGATGATCAAAGCACAAGTCAAAATGTTGCCGAATTTGATATTCAGATTCGACATTCGAACTTTGTCAATTCTTATATTTTAAATGATTTATCTTAGAATCAAGGGATATTAGAGGATGTAAATGAATTCAATATTAATAATATAATGATTGTTCTTCATACACTTTCTCTGTAATGTTCAAATGAGATAATTCCCCAAATCAAATGCATTTGTGTCTTGTTTGAAACAAAATGGTGACTCTGCTAAGGACTTTTATCTTATTTGATAGTAACATTAAGAGTGTTATAAAACTTTTGTTGTTGTTTGGTGTCCTTTCGATGCCAAAATGGTGACTCTCAATGGGAACATCCTCCCCTTCATCTCTCAGATGGATTGCGTTTCCTTTCAAATACTAATTATGATTTAATCCTATGTTTTGTATTGAAGGTGAAAAGATCAAATAGTAAACTACAATCAATGGCAATCTCTATGAGAAAAGTGAATTTCTATTTCACTACAAGTGGATTTGTAGTGGAATACGTGCCGAACTAGTCTTTGAGGCGTAAGACTCAGCCTCCCGCAAACAAAAATGACTTAACCCGGACAATGGCTGGAGTTGTGTTTGCTTTGCCTCAAGCACCGGAAGATGACCAGGATTGGACTGTTGTAATGTCTCGGAGGATGAGAGCTCAAAATGTGAGAAGCCTTAGAATGAGCTCGCCCTTGCTAAGAGTTAGGGGACCAATAACACGTAACCCTGCTAAGAACAACCCTGAACTCGTCCCTCCTGCCATATATCCCAGGCAAACAACTCTACAATTAACGTCACATGATTTCCCGGCTTTGGTTGCCCCAAGAGTTAGATGGACAAAAGAGCAAAAAGGTAAAGCACTACTTATAAGTTCACCAATTTTTGTATCACCCCGATCGGTTAGTGGCAATGGAAGTACAGGGAAGTCGGATGACACTCCATCTTCTCCTCTCTTCATAAGTCTTATCATGTCAACATATTCCTGTCCTACTCTAACTATAACTTCATCAGGAAGCGGAGAAGCTGCAGTACATATGGCCGGAGCAAACCAGGAAAACATGCCATCTATAGAGGACCATATGAATGAAATGGCACAAGTACAGAGAACATTGATGGAAGAGTGCAGAAATCTCAGAGAAGCCTTAGCAACCTCGCACACAATGTAGCCCAGATGTGGCTTCCTCATTAATGGGCATAATGAATGGGCAAGAGAACCAACCCAAAGGCTTTCAACCACCGGGGGCAGGATCACTTGGGTCTGTAAGACCTGTATCCTAGCCCGTACTATTTCGTAGACTTCTACGGTCCTCCCGATCGAATTCCGGGGACCTGCGATCTGTTATAGGCATTTGCAGGCAACCCTGAGTCGTATCCCATTTTCCAGAGGGCTTAATCCGAGACTTGTACCCTAACGACCACACCGTCGCCGCGGTTCCAACACCACGTATTACGCATCGAGGAGATACCCAGGCCAGGAGATGTGGGCCCACGTTCAGTATGAGGAAAAACACCGCATAAGGGAATCTCTACCAAATGTTAAATCAATCTCATCAATTAATCAAAGTACAACCCATCACTCCATCCCATCCCCAAGTACACAAGCCATTCCCTAAGTCAACTCTCTCTTACACAACCCATACCACCCATCACCCATCACTCATCACTCCCTTACATCACTCCTCTCTCTCTCACTTCACTCCATTCCAAGCAACCCATGAGAGCCAACGTCCAAGCTCTCCATAAGAGGAGCCAAGTGTGGCCCACCTTCCTACCACCCAATCCAACCCTTGGATCATCATCCCAATAGTCAAAGTTGTCCCCTTGGAGCTCTAGATTGCATAGGCAGAAGAAGGAGGAGGAGATCAAAGGTGGGTGCTTGTCTATGATTGAATCTGTCCTTTCTTTCTTTGATCTTTAATTTTTATTTGGATAGGACCCATATTGATGTATGTTATAGATCCTAGTGGGGCCCATAGTGGCAGGGTCCCTCCATCACGCCGTTCTATCTCCTTCTCTCTCCTTCCTTTTCATTTCATTTTTTTATGGTGATGATGAATGATGGCCCACCTGATGTGTACAGCACATCCAAGCCATTCATAGACCCCATTGTGACGTATGTATTTTATCCATGCCAGGCCTCGATCAGGCTCACTTTACTGGACTGTCCAACGCCCGTCCGTCTGGATAGCCTGCATGAAGTAAGGCAGGAATATCAGCTTTATCTAAAGCTATGGGTCCCAGACATGAGGACCCACCGAGGCATGTCTTTCATCCATGCCATCCACCGTCCAGACCTTGGACGGTGGTGGGGCCTACATGGATGTATATATCCACATCGTTTGTCCATATCAGAGAGGCCATAGGCCTGGACGTTGAAAAAAAA
This sequence comes from Magnolia sinica, assembly GCF_029962835.1. NCBI lineage: Eukaryota > Viridiplantae > Streptophyta > Magnoliopsida > Magnoliales > Magnoliaceae > Magnolia > Magnolia sinica. Next base: position 48,411,403 of record NC_080580.1, read on the forward strand.
ATGGAAATGTCAGCTTGATTCCTAAATTTTAGAGGGGCCACCTATGTAGACCCCCCTTTGATGTATGTATCTAATCCACACCGTCCACCCAATTTCCCATCTCATTTTAGAAGTTGAGCCGAAAAATGAAACTAATTTGAATATCTAGTGGGCTATAACGTAGAAAACATTGTTATGTAGTGTTAAAATCTTTAAGGCCCACTGAAATGTTCTTGTGCATGAAAATATACCCAATATTGGGCTCATTGGACCTGTCTCGAGATGAAAATCAGGGTCACCACTGTTATTTTGAGTGTGGTCCAGTTGATCCTTTGATATATATATATATATATATATATATATATATATATATATATATATATATATATAAAATCATCAAATAGTAGATGCTGTTGCTGTCAGCGTCTAGAGGACGTTGCAGCAAGCAGCGTCCGCTCCTTGGTTAGACGTAGGGTCCATGGGCCCCACTTTAAGCCCCACCTTAATGCGTGTTTAACATCAACACTGTGTATTTGATGGGTCCCCTTTATTAATGGGTCACCTTAAAAAAAATCAGCCGTTCACGGCACGTAGGTGGTCCCCACCAACAATCAGCAGGGATTGAAAAGTCTACCATTGAAACCCCTTTTTTTTGGGTCCAGGGGTTTTGGATCAATTTGAAATTTGTTGTTCCTCTTTATTTAGGTCTATGTGACTTTATCAATAGACTGGATGGAAGATAAATGTTATGGTGGGCCCCACGTGGGACCCACTGCAAGAGGATTGGCTGATATACGTAAACACCAACCATATAGTTGTTGTACTTACGTCCCAAGCTCTGTGGGTCCCAGCAGCCCCCGCTACATCACGCCAGTAAGTTTGTGGCCCCATTATGACATGTGTGGGGCCTACATGATGTATGTATTTTGTATCTGCACCATCCATATGTGGACGGTGCCATGTGGCCCACACCGTGATGTATCTGATAGCCACGCTGTCCATCTATGTTCTGGATGGGTAGGGACTACTTTGATGATGTGATGTATATTCACATGTCCTTCCAATTTTCCCTGTCGGCAGGTGGGACCCACCCTGATGTATTTATTTCATCCACACCGTCCAAATTATACTGGACGGTGCTGGACAATGTTTGGACTGTACTATCTATTATTTGGGCATACTGGTCAATGTTTTGGGCAGTGTTGATTTACATGGACAACGTTTGGATGGTGCTGATTTACAGGGGAAATGTTTGGATGGTGTTGATTTATTTGGACAATGTTTGGATAGTGTTGATCATTATTAGGGGGCCATGTGCCCCATGGAATGATAATGTATAGTGATGCACATGTTGCACCTGCAACTATTGAAATGATTTTAGATGTAATCCAAGCTCCCACTTGAGGCTCACCTTGATGTATTTGTGGCCCATCCATGAGGCCCACCTTGATGTATTTGCAGCCCATTCATGAGGCCCAATGTGATGTATATTTAAGGCCCACTTGTGACGTATTTGAGGCCCATGTGTAGGGCCCGCCTATTGTGTATTTGAAGCCCATGGGTCGTGGCCCATTATGATGTACTCGAGGCCCATGGGCGAGGCCCGTTGTGATGTATTCGAGGCCCATGGGGCAAGGCTTGATGTGATGAATTTATGGCTCATGTGCCGAGGCCCATTATGATATATTTTTGGCCCATGGATGCGGCTCGTTGAGATGTATTTCTGGCCCATGTGATGTGGCCCATAGTGATGTTTATGTAGCCCTTGTATGAGGCCCATTGCGATGTATATTAGGCCTTTGTGCGAGGCCATGGGCCCACTTTATGTTTGACTCTATGTAGGCCACTCCTTGGGAGCAATGTTGGTTAGATGTCCACATTGATGAGCAATGATAGTTAGATGTCTTCATTGTGACATCCCCTTAGGCCTTGTTAAGCCCATTCTTACCGATTCCGATTGACGTGACCGATTTGTTGATTTTGATTATCGATCGATCCCGATTGTTGTAGCCGATTGCCGATTTCGATTTGCCGATTCTAATTATCGATCAATTCCGATCATCGTGACCAATTACTGATTCTGATTGACATGACCGATTTACTGATTCTGATTATTGATCGATCCCGATTGTTGTGGCTCTAATTGTCGTGACCGATTTACCGATTCTGATTATCGATCGATCCCGATTGTCGTAGCCAATTACCGATTCCGATTGACATGATCGATTTATTGATTCTGATTATGGATCGATCCCGATAGTCGTGGCTCCAATTGTCATGACCGATTTATCGATTCTGATTATCGATCGATCCCGATTATCGCAGCCGATTGCTGATTCCGATTGACTTGACCGATTTGCCAACTCTGATTATCAATCGATCCTGATTGTCATGACCGATATACCGATTCTGATTATCGATCGATTTCGATCGTCGAGACTGATTGCCAATTCCAATTAACGTGACCGATTTGCCGATTCCGATTGACATGACCAATTTGTCGATTCCGATTATCAATTGATTCCAATTGTCGAGGCTAAGTATCGAGGTCGATTCCGATTGTCGAGGCCGATTGTATAGGCTGATTCCAATTGTCGAGGCCAAGTATCGATTCTAATTTGTCGAGGCCGATTGTATAGGCTGATTCCGATTGTCGAGGTTGATTATATAGGTCAATTCCGATTGTTGAGGTCAATTTCGATTGCCGAGGCCGATTGATGAGACCCATATGAGGCCCATCGTGATGTGTATTAGGCACTTGTGTGAGGCCATAGGTCCATTATATGATAGGCTCTATGTGGCCACTCCTTGGGGGCAATGTTGGTTAAATGTCCGCATTGTCGAGCCGATTATCGATGCCCATTGTCGGTGCCGGTTGTTGATGCCGATTATGAGTATGTGACAGCATAGCATCACGATACATGCCCATACGCATCATTTGTATGTTTGTTATGAGATGTGGTTGATCATTGCATATGTCATTGCGCATGTTGTAATGAGACTCCCTGATAGGCGTAGATTGTCTCACATGAGTACACAGTATGCGCAGGATTGATGCATGACTGATTTGTATGACTTATGCATCTTGCATTGTATGTTGTGATTACTATACGCCCTAGCGACATCAAGGTCGTAGCCTCCACAGGTATTTCGTGATGGTCAGATGGGACACTGGAAATCTGTTCTATATGGGGTGCTATAGATATCCCTGAATGAAAGTCCCTAAACTCTCTTGGTTCCAGAGGTTGCTCCAACATCTGACCGAGTGGATGCATGAGTGCATGAGGGCCGTATACCGTTAGGCCGCGTCTCCCACTGTGTCGTGGTCGGTTGGAAGGGGGTATGGCCTTACCTGCCCAAGAGGAGGGGGCAATGCAAGGCTGAGTCTGACCAGCTTGAGGAATGGGTCCGCTATCGACGAGCCAGGTCCGATATTGGCAGGCGGATAGTGAGGTCTCTTCCACTCACCTTCTTGTGCACGATGGGGCGGCAATCTGGTTTGGAGTGTAATAGACCCCGGTGATTTCCCAGAGAGGAACCGTACTGATATGTGGACTTATTGAGTAGGAGTTATATACTCATGCATTCATTTCATTCACTATCCACTTGGGCTGGTGGTACGCAACTAATTATTGTGTACCTTCACATGGCCAGGATTTCAGTTGGGTGCGCGGCTAACCTGAGATCAGGAGTTTACTACATTGAGTCTGACTATCCAAATTTAGGTATGAGACTGGTTTGGATAGAAGTCCCTTGTGGTGGACCCCGTAGCCTGTGATACTACGTGCTATCATCCCGACTTCACACTCCAGCTTGGTCATTTCATTCGCATCGCATATTACATTACATCCTCAGCACATAATATTTGGCTTACTATCTCCGCATTGCGTAGCTGATCTACATTGCTTCTTCGGTATATGATATTGGTTTATTATATTTTTATATCGCATAACCTAGAAGGCTGATGGTATTTATGGGCCTATCAGCATGTTTTCTCATTACTTTGATATCGTATGATTCATTATCTTGTTAGTATTTTCGCTTATTTCTGACATGTTATGATTATGACATTGCGTTGAATACTTGGCACTTACCTTGTGCACACACTTACACCACCCTCTAAGCTTTCTATAAGCTTATGCATGATAGATGCGTGCAGGTGATGTTAGGTTGCAGCAGTGTTGAGCTTGAAGCGTACAACGATCTTATGGAGCTTTGATTTTTTTTTACATATGTATTTTTCTTTCAGCACTGTATTCAACTGTTTGTATTAGTGGATATGTGATGATGATGTTGCCTTTGTGACTTGGGTAAACCTATGGTTATGCTTATTATGAGTTAAATGTACATTGAAAAATCCTCCTTATAGGATCCCAGGATCGGAATCTGGCGTATGGATGCTGGGAGCCGAGAATGGGGTACTGCGGAGGCTGTTGGCACCGGATTCGGCGATCGGGAATTTTGTGAGCCCGATTTTCGAGTTTGGGGCGTGACAGGGTCTGTCCCAACAGTTAGAACTGTAATACAAGAAGAAGTGAGGCAAGTTGTTGAGGAAGCCGTCAGAATAGAAAGGGAGCACAAGAATGTTGGTCGGTTTAGATATCGGACGCCATATCCAAGGGAAGTAGAGGATGTCCCGTTCCCAGTTAACTTCAAGCACCCGAATTTTCAAAAGTTTATTGGAGAGGGCTTACTGGAGGAACATTTGGTGCATTTTATTACCATCACGGGAAATTTCTAATGATACCATAGTATTGCCTACGATTGTTTGGATCATCTCTAACAAGTAAAGCATTTCGATGGCATTCTAGTTTGGCTCCAGGATCGAAATGCACTTGGGAGCAGATGCGGGACGCCTTTATGTCAAATTTCTCTTTAGAGCGCGATGCAGCATCACGAAATTGGCTTCAATACGGCAGAGAGAGGGGGAACCAGTGGAGAAGTTTATAGACAGATGGAAGACATTGGGAGCCTCGTGTAGGCAGCTGTCGGAAGAAAAAGAACAGGTCAAGATGTGCTTAAATTCCATGGAAATGGAAATCGCGTTTGGGCTCACTAGTGCCGATATTAAAACTTTCTGTAACCTGGCCACTAAGGCCCATGCCTTCGAGTTGATGACTCGGAAGATGCCAGCATTTCACTATGAGACAACTAGGAGGGGACCCAGCAGGATGACCGCGAATACTGTGGATCATGAAAAGAGAAGTCAAGAGATAAGAGACTCTGGGGAAAAAAGGTCTGAATGGAAGGAAGATTAAACTGGCCTAGAAGTGGATTCAGCTGAAAAAGGCCTAGAGCGCTCAATTCTCATGAAGGGTTTGCATTCGATAGGGAAGATGTTGTCCCTATGATGAACTAACTATTAAAAGATGGTACAATAGAATTACTAGCACCTAAGGGCCCTGAAGACGCGACGAGAACAAGAGAAAGAGATTTCTACTGCTACCATCGTCTGGTGGGACATCCGATGGAAAATTGTTATACGTTGAAAGGCATAATATAAAGGATGATAGACAGGGGTGAAATAGTGATAGGAAAAAAAAGGAGAGGGATGTGAAGGCAGCAGTGAATGTACTGATGATCCGGGAAAAGGCTTAAGAAAGAACAAGGAAAGAAGATTGTGGAACGACAGGAAAGGTAGCAGTGGTCACGCAACGATCTAGAAAAAGGACAGTAAGCCCCATGAAGCAGAAAACAGGGGTTACAAGAAAAGAAATTGTCGAAGGTCAACATGATGATGATAAGAGAGGAGATAAGAATGAGACAACGAAAGTAACTTACGATGTGGTAAGTCACTTGAAAGGCATACCGGCTCGATTGAGCGTCTATGAAGCACTTAAGTTGTCGGAGGAATTTCGGCAAAGTTTGGTTCAAGCCCTATCGATCATGATGTCAGAGAAACCTTGCTTACGGAAGTGGAAAGCGAAGAATGTAAAGAGCAAGAAGACTGCATGCTGGTTGTTTACTTCTCCAATGATGATTTAGTCTGTGATATAGGGCATAATAGGCCGCTAATGATAGAGGGCCATATCCGTGGTAAGAAAGTTAAACAGATTATGCTTGACAATGGGTCCGCAGTGAATCTATTACCACTCACAATGCCGAGTAAACTGGGTTATCATCATTTTGATCTGCGCCCCAGTGGAATGATGATACAGGACTTCAATCAAGACGGGTAACGTGCACTCGATAAAATTACAGTAACATTGGAAATAGGAGAGCTGACCACTGATGTCGTTTGCCACATTATAACGTAGTAACAACATACAATCTTCCTTAGGGAGGCCATCGATACATCAGTACGGCATCGTACCCTCCACTCTGCATCAATGCTTTAAGTACTATTAAGATGGGATACAGTATAAAGTAATGGCCAATGCGAAACCTTACATGGAAGTTGAAGCCTTCTTTGCAGACGCCAGTTATTATAAGGGATTCACTAAAGAAGAAGAGAGAAAGTGATGAAAGTAAAACCCTAGGGAACATTCAAATGAAGGTGATGAAAGAAGAAGCAGAAAAGGTAGAATCATCCAGAATTACAGAGACAAAGAAGAGATTCTATTTTGTGCCAAAGCATCTACGACAACTAGGGCAGCCGCCGCTAACTTTACTATCGCCCAAACAGTTGAAAGTCTTACAGTCTAATTATACAGTGCCATTGTCATATCTAAAAGAAACAAGCCATTCTCGGTTGTTCTGGAAAGATTTCGGGTTAGGGCCAGCACAAAATACCCAGAACCGATGGAATTCTACGCTCCAACGGAAATGAAGATAGGGCAGAGGCTGAAAATAATGTGTATCACGGGAAGTTGACACCGCAAGACCTTAAGAAATATAGCCCGACAAGCAAGAAGATCATGAAAAGCATGGGTTTTGATTACAAAGAACCAACCAGTCTAAATCAAGGGAAAGGAATTCAGATTCCTATCAGAGTTGGTCAGAGAAGGCGAGGAAAGTTTCAGGGATTGGGGGCAGAATCATCGGTGAACATGGTTACAATTGAACAACTATCAGAAGCAGATCCTAAATTAGTTGAGCATCCTGAAATGGCTCCAAAGTAAATGGAAGACGGGGGGCAGCCAATGATAGATAGTTTGTGGGAAATAAATCTGGGTACAGAAGAAGAGCCGAGGAACACATTCATCAGCACTGGCCTACCTAAGTAAGAAGCTGAGAAATATGTCAAACTTATCAAAGAAAATAGAGACATTTTTGCTTGGATATACGTAGAAATGCTGAGTCTGGAACCATCAAAGCGATGCACCAGTTGAATATTTCTAAGGAGAAAAGGCCGGTTAAACAAGCGCAAAGGCGATTTCACCCACATTTGGTTCCCCTGATAGAAGAAGAAGTGAACAAGCTGATAAAAGTTGGGTTTATCAGGGAGGTCAAATATCCCAAGTAGATATCGAACATTGTCCCAGTAAAGAAGAAAAATGGACAAGTCAGGGTGTGCGTTGACTTCAGGGATTTGAATGAAGTCTGCCTAAAAGATGATTTTCCTCTCCTGATAACTAAATTGTTGATTGATAGTACGACTCAGTATGTTATCATGTCCTTCATGGATGGTTATTTATGCAGGTTATAATCAAATTAGAATGGCACCTGAAGATAAAGAAGCAACAACATTTAGAACTTCGCTAGGAATTTACTGTTATAAGGTCATGCCATTTGGTCTCAAAAATGCTAAGGCAACGTATCAAAGGGCAATGCAGAATATCTTTCAAGACATGATGCACAAACATGTTGAATGTTATGTGGATGATTTGGTGGTCAGGTCAGGTAATCATCAGGAACATCGCGAATATTTAGTAATAGTCTTCCGTCGACTTAGGAAGAAGCAGCTAAAAATGAATCCAGCTAAATGTACATTTGGGGTGACATTAGGAAAGTTCCTCAGTTTTGTTATCAGGAACAGGGGCATTGAGTTTGATCCAGGGAAAGTTAAAGCCGTTCAAAATATGCCACCTCTGAAGACATTGAAGGAGTTGAAAAGTTTGCAAGGAAAGCTGGCATATATTAGTCGTTTCATTTCAAATCTAGTAGGAAGATGTCAACCATTTTCTCATTTAATGAAGAAAGGAATAGAATTCATATGGGATAAAGCCTGTCAAAATGCATTTGATTCAATAAAGGAATTGCTGAAACAGCCATCAGTACTGACAGCTCCTATATAAGGCCCGTATCCTAATCTATATTGTTCCGTAGACTTCCGTGATCCTTCCCGTCGAATTTCAGCAACCCGCGACCTATAATTGACATTTGTACATGACCCTAAGTCGTAACTCATAGATTTGAGTTGGCTCAATTTGAGACTTATACCCTAGTGACTGCGCCATTGTCGCGGTTTCGACGCCGTGTATTACGTGTCGAGGCGATACCCAGGCCAGGAGATGTGGGCCCGCGTTCAGTTTGATAAAACACCGCACGTTGCAAAACCCAAGAGAATCTCTACAACATGTCCCATCAATTAATCAATCAATCAATCAATCACCTCATGTCAAGTACAAGAGCAACCTTAAAGTCAACTCTCTCTCTTGCACACCCATACATGTCAAATACATACCCATCACCTATCACTCACTCCCCATCAATCCATCACTCACAACCATCACCTCTCTCTTACAACCACCCCTTCTCTCTCTCTTTCTCTTCACAAATTTCAAGTAACAAAGTGGTGGACGTCCAAGCATTTCCAAGGAGAGAAAAGTGTGAGTGTGTAGCCCACTTCCTATTCCAAAATCCATCATCCTAGCCCTTCATTTCTCATCATCTTCCATCAAAGTGAGACACAAGAAGATTGGCATTCCATTAGACCAAGAAGATCGAACGGTGGGTGCTTTATAGGCCTAGATTTAATGCTTTGATGATGGGCTAAGTGAGGCCTACCGATTGATGGTATGGATCTCACTTTGGACCCTAAATGTGGTCGATCGCCTACCTTGATTCTCATGATCATTCCATGATGGGGCCATTCTCCATGGACCCCATCATGATGTTTACTTTCCTTGCATAAATAGGGTCATCTAGACGTTGTATTTTGGTGGAGAGGATCTCCACTGTTGATTTTTGATCGGTGGATCCACATGTAATGGGACCCACTTGATGTATGTTGTGATGTATGGAAGGGAGGGCCCATAGTGTCAGGGTCCCTCCATCACTCGATCTCTCTCTCTTTCTCTCTCTTTTCCCTTGTTGTTGGCCCCATGATGTATGCCTTTTATCCAAGTTGTCCATCTTCGTGGGACCCACTTGATGGATGTGTATGATCTACACTGTCTAGGCCACGTGGGCCCTACCTTAATGATGAAGGGAAGACACAAATATCAGATTGATCTAATCAAGTGGGCCACGTCCATGTGGGACCCACCTTGATTAATGTATTTACGCCATCCGTCCAGCGTCCAAGGACGCTGGACGTGTTAAGTGAGCGTGAACAGACAGTGGGGTGTGCTAACAACAAGCTTTTTGGGTGGGCCACTCATGCAGGCCCCACCTTGATGTATGGGTCTAATCCACGGCATCCATTCCATTCCCCAGCCCATTTTAGGCATTGAGATGAAAAATGAGGCCAATCCGAATATCTGGCGGGCCGTACCATAGAAAATGGCGATATTGACTATTAAAAGCTATTAGGACCCACTCTGATGTTTCTATATGCCAAAACATGCTGAATATTGGGCTCATTTGGTTTGTCATGAGCCATAGAATCCAACCAGCGGGGTGGATCTTCCTAATGCGGGCCCCACTTAGGAAAAACCTTTGAAAAATAGAAAAATATAAAAAATATATATTGCATGCATCAGTGCCTGCTGCCACTGATGTCCATAGGACACTGTAGTAGGACGTTGTTGCTCTGCACTGCCGTGTAGAAGGGAGGGACAGTGGGTCCCAGCGCTGCCCCACCATGAAGTATGTGTTTTATCTGTGCCTGCCCCCTGCATGTGTGCTGTGTCCGTGCAGTGTGGGACCCACCATGATGCATGTGTTGTATCCATAACGTCCAACCATTTTAAAAGCTCATTTTAAGGCTTGAGATAAAAAATAAGACAGATCTAGTACGACGTGGACCACACTGTAGAAATAGTGGGATTGAACATCTACCATTGAAACCCTTGGATTCCAGTAGTTTTGGACCAATAGGGGATTTCTTTTTCCTCTTAAGTCAGGTTTGTGTGACCTTATGATCAGATTGGATGGAACATAAATGTTATGGTGGGCCTTGAGAATTTTAATTGTGGAAATCATTGTCACCACTGTTATTTGGAGTGCGGTCTAGATGATCTTTCAATACGATTCATTCCTTTGGAAATGCGTTGGAATGATCTCTACATGGGTTATGACCCATTGCAATGTATATAAGGCTCATTGATTCGACCCATTTGCTAAGGCCCATTGTTGAGGCCCACCTTGATGTGTACAAGGCCCGTTGTTGAGGCCCATCTTGATGTGTATAAAGCTCATTGTTGAGGCCCACCTTGATATATATAAGGCCCTTGTGATGAGGCCCATCTTGATGTATTTGTGGCCCGTTGTTGAGGCCCACCTTGATATATACGAGGCCTATGTGATACGGCCCATTTGATGTATTGGAGGCCCATGGGTTGAGGCCCAATGGGATGTACATAAGGTCCATTGCAATGTGTGATTCTACCATGGTTTATGTAATGATGTTTATGGGGGGCTATGCCTTGGGAGCAATGATGGTTTGACGTCCACATTGTAAGAATAATGTTGGTTAACTGTCTGTATTATAACTTTCCCTAGGGCCCATTGATAGGTCCATACTTGTTGTGTGTAGGCCGTCTAGGCCCATCTTCATTGTGAGGATAGTTCATCACCATATAACATGCTTAGTATAATTCCATGACTCATGCCATACGCATCATATGTATGCTTGATATGAGTAGTGACTGATCATAGCATATGCCATTGGGCAGATTATTTATGGGACTCACTGATAGGAGTTACCCACATGAGCGCGCGGTACGTGTAGAATTGCTGCATGACTGGACGGTGTGACTCATGCATCTCGGATATGTGTGACATGATCATTGTACACCCTAGCGACATCAAGGCTGTAACCTCCATAGGCATGTCGTGGATGGCCAGATTGGACACCAAAAATGTTTGGTTCGAGCATCTGGGCACTTTGAAAGTTCATAGATGAAAGTCCCTAAACCTCTGAGGCCAAGAGACACCCCAACGTCTAGACGAAGTGGATACATGAGTGCCCGAGTGCCGAATACCAGTATGCCACATCTCCCACTGTGTCGCGGTTAGTTGGGAGGGGGTGTGGCCTTATCCGCCCGAGTGAGGGGGCTGTAAATTAGGTTGAGTATGACTAGCTCGTAAATGGGTACGATATCGACAAGCTGGGTAGGTATTGGTAGACTGTTAGCTAGGCGGATGGTGAGTTCTTTTCCACTCGCTGGTTGTGCAGCTAGGGAGGCAACAACCATTGTGAAGTGTACTAGACCCCAATGATGATCTCAGAGAGGAACCGTACTAATATGTGGACTTATTGAGCAGGAATTGCATACTCATTTATTCATTCATTCACTATCCACTCGGGCTGGTGGTGCGCAACTATTTGTTACATGTACCTTTGCATGGCTAGGATTTCGGTTAAGCACGTGACTAACCTGAGATTAGGAGTTTACCACATTGAGTCTGACTATCCAAATTTAGGTATGGGACTGGTTTGGATAGAGTCCCTTGTGATGGACCCCATAGCCTGCGATACTACGTACTATCATCCAGACCTCACACTTCATCTTGGTCATTTCATTTGCATCGTATGTTGCATTACATCCACAGGCATATGGCATTTTGGGTTGCTATGTTTCTGCACTTATATGGCCTAGACGGACTTAGCAGGATTTATATATTGCATTGCATCATCAGGCACTGATATTTAGTTCTCTATGATTCCGCATTTGTATAGACGATCCGCATTGCATACTCTGATATCGTATGATTTGTTATCTTGTCAGTATTTCTGCTTACTCTGATATCGTATGATTCATGATCTTGTCACTATTTTCGCTTACTCTGATATTGTATGATTCATGACCTTACCTATATTTTTGATATTGTATGATTATGGCATTGTATTGGATACTTGGCACGTGCATCGCACACACTTACACCACCCTCTAAGCTTTCAATAAGCTTATGCACAATAAATGCGTGCAAGTGGCATTAGGTTGCAACAGCATTGAGCTTGGAGCGTGCAGTAGTCTTCTGGAGCTTTGATTTTTGACATATGTATTTCCCTTTCAACATTATATTCAAATGTTTATATTAGTGGATATGTGATGATGATGTTGCCTTTTTGATTTGGGTATACTTGTGGTTATGCTTCTTATGAGATAATTGTACGTTAGAGAACCCTCCTTGTAGGATCCCAGGATCGAAATCTGGCGCATGCGCACTGGGAGCATAGAATGGGGTACTACGAAGATTGTCGGCACCAGATTCGACGATCGAGAATTTTGGTGAGCTCGGTTTTCGAGTTTAGGGCATGATACCCTATAAAAGGGAAGCCGCCCATTTTATATATATCTGTAGCTGAGAATTCGTTAGGAGCCTTGTTGGCATAGGTGAATGAATCTGGGAAAGAAACCGCTCTTTATTATTTAAGTCAAACTCTGATGGGCGCAGAATGTAATTATTCCCCGATTGAAAAAGAATGTTTGGTGCTAATATTTGCGGTACATAAGTTAAGGCATTATTGTCTCTCCCATGACATAACTTTAATCTTAAGAGCAGATCCGATAAAGTTTTTAATGACAAGACCGATGCTATCAGAAAAATTGGCCAAATGGATGCTGCTACTTTCAGAATATACAATCACGTATGAGCCGACAAAAGTAGTAAAGGGGCACGCAGTGGTGGATTTCTTGGCAGCGCATCCCGTAACAAAGAGCGAGACCATTAGTGACGATTTTCCTGATGAACAGGTTATGTAGGCCATGTCACAAAGCCCATGGCAGATGTATTTCGACGGCGCTTCTCGAGCATCAGGGGCAGGGGCCAGGGTGATATTCATTACTCCTCAAGGTGACTTGTTACCTTACTCTTTCACGTTGGGTGCTGCGTGTACAAATAATGAAGCCGAGTATAAAGCTCTCATTATCGGAATGGAAATTGCTCAAGAAATGAAGATAAAAACGCTGCAAATCTTCGGGGATTCTAAATTGATCATAAATCAATTGACGACTGAATTTGAGATAAGAAAGCAAGAGCTCTTGCCATACTTTTGAAAAGCACAATAGTTATTGGAGCAGTTCTACCATGTTAAAATCAAGCATGTATCGCAATCTGAAAATGCAAAAACAGATGCTTTGGCCAGCCTGACAGTGTCTCTGTCTTGCCCAAACCGAAGTCCTCTCCAGGTGACTATAGAAGAAAGAAGAATTTTACCATTTGCAGAGGTCATTGATGAAATTATTGAGGCGCTTCCTATATCGTGTTTGGAGGTGACAACAGATGATTGGCGTCAGCCTTTTATAGATTACCTCAAATATGATATCTTGCCAGAAGACCTAGCGCAAAGACAATAAATCAAGCAAAGATCGGGCAGGTTCATCATATGTAGCGAAGTGTTGTACAGAAAATCCTACAATAGGATGCTGATAGGTTGGCTAGATGAACAAGAAGCAGGCCAGATGTTACGAGAAGCGCACTCTGGAAATGTGGGGTGTATCAAGCCGGCCGAAATTTATTTCATCGGATACATCGAATGGAGTATTATTGGCCTATCATGTTCAAAGATACTATAGATTATACAAAGCGGTGTCATGAATGTCAAATTCATGGAGATGTTATACACATTCCTCTAGAAGACCTGCATCAGTCAGTCACCTCTTGGCCTTTCTCTGCCTGGGGACTTGACGTTATAAATCCGCCTTCATCCAAAGGAAAACAGTATATTCTATCAGCAATAGATTACTTCTCCAAATGGACAGAAACAATTGCATTGTGCAGTGTCAAGGAGAAAGATGTGGTCGATTTCATCCTATACGCAATAATATACCGCCATGGTATCCCAAAGAAAATTGTAACAGATAATGGCACTCCTTTAAAAAACAGAGGTATGGAAAAGCTGTGTCAGAAATTCAGCATTTACTATTCATTTTCAGCACCTTACTATCCACCGACCAATGGATTAGTAGAGGCATTTAATAAAACGATAGTCAAGATACTGAAGAAAACAATGACAGGAAACAAGCATGACTGGTATGAAAAGTTACAAGAAGCACCATGGGCTTATAGAACTACACACCAAACAACAACAAGAGCAACACTATATTCACTGGTTTATGGTCTAGAAGCAGTCATCCTGATCGAAACACAAGTAGTGTCACTAAGAGTGGCAGTATATCAATTAATTACAGATGATGAAAATGCAAAAATAATACTGGAGGAACTGGACTTGCTCGATGAGAAACGTCTGGCAGCTCAGCAGCGATTGCAGTCGTATCAGGCAACGATACGACCGCCTTTGATAAACGAGTCAAGTATCGCTCTTTCAAAAAAGGAGATATGGTACTGATGCTGAAAAGGTCGATAGTGGTCACCCATAGAACAGGGGGCAAATTCGAACCCAAATGGGACGGGTTGTACATAATAAAAGAAGTATACTCCAAGGAAGCGTATAGAGTCGTAGACTAAGATGGACAAGGTATCAGTATAACGGTCAATGCTCGCTTCATCAAAAGATATCGTCCATGAAGATACTTCCGATTTTGATCCAGAATATTATCAGAATAATGCTTCTGTATCAAAAGGGGGTAATAATAAACAAGACCATGGCCATGTACTCTCCTTTCATATGAATGAATAAAGAAGAAATTTGCGAGCACATCAAGATTATGTGTCAGCAATTGTTACAAAAGGAAAGTGACCATCACTATCATCAGCAAGCAAGTTTTGATAAATTTCATTGAAATTGGTATCATCACCAAGCTGATATATTAGAAACAACACATACGAATATCATTAAAGATATTAACAGAAGCGGTGATGTATCAATCTCAATCAGAGATATCTATCACTCTCGCGACAATGATGACTACTTACCATTATCTTTTAAAGCAGCTTAGCCAACCCCTAAAAACGGCCAACTACGCATGAGACCTATCATTTTCACAATTCGGGCAGCAGTGAAAAGCCAGTGACCCTAAAAAGCCTAGGAAGGCCATTATATGCATACCCATGCGGGCTGCAGACAAAGCCAGCAACTGAAAGTCTTAAAGGGGCTAAAAAGTCCTCAACAGCTAGTCATGCATAAACCCATGCCGTCCGTATAGCTTTTCAACAGTGTCACAGGGAACGGATGAAACTACCCTCCTATGAATGGGTCTGACCTTGTAGGCGAAGAAAACACGGGCTGCAGTGTGAGCTCTTGGCCATGTCCATAGATAGGCTAACCATGCGTAGGACCCCCCAGATCTCTGGCTTGATATATTTCAGTAGTAACTCGTGAGGAAGGGCCTAAACCTACTCATCGATGGATAGCGGCCCTAGATCTGGTACCCCAAAGGTCGCCTTGTGTACCCCGTGAACTCTAGAGAGTTACTGCGGCCAACCCTGTGCGTAAATCCAACCAAGTTCAAGGCCCCGGTAGCTTCACTAGGCCCCTCTGATGGATCGCGGTTTGTAAACTCATCAGGCTATGAGAAGTCCAGTGAACTCATAAGAGTTACAGAGGCTATCACATGAGACCCGGGTCCACTTCTCAAGAGTCTAAAAAACTGCGTGGCTCCACTACTCAAGAGCATAAACTGTGTGATTATCTAACTAAACTGAAACTTAGTACCACCAACTAAGACGAGAATCATATTGTAAATTACTTACTAACAGTCTTAAGAGATGCTTAAATAAAAAGTAGAATGCATCAATTAGAATATCACATAAACACATATGCATACGTATAAAAGGAAAATTCAAAAGAGACAATCATTTCCAAGAACATCACAAAATGCTTGTATAGCTTGCAAATCAAAGAGTACTTGTAATAACAAAAGAAAATGTGATAAAGTTTTATCTCTCATAACTCTCCTACCATGCCTAGTGCTGCTAAGTATTGTTGTAAATTTTCTTGAAGATGAACTTGAGTAGATACATGTTCCAATTTGGCATTTGAAATAATTCTAGTAGGATCTGGAATGCCAGCTAACTTTTTCTCCAACGAAGCAATTAACTCTTCGTTCTTGTCTAGTTCAGATCACTCGGCGTCCACAGAATGAAGGCTAGATTGTATCTTTTCCTGTACCCTCTTGGTATTCAAATCTTCCTCCAAATCCTTCTTCTCCAATTGGACGATCTCTTGCTTCAAAAGAGCAATGCGGTTCTGGATAGTCATCTTATTATCAGTAAAAGTCTTCAATTGCTCTCGCAAAGATAATTGTTCTTGGTCATGGCGAGAGATGATGGGAACAATCTGGGAAACCTTCTCTCTAGAAGATATTAACTATTTCCCATACTCCAAAATTTCTGACGGAACAACCGTAGTTTCAGCTAATTTCAGAGCAATTATCGAATTATGAAATCTCAAGAGAGCATCGCGTACAGAAGAAACATTAACTTCGACCATTCTCACAGCGCTATCTAGAACATCTATGGCAATTGCTAGATCTGACCATTGATCAGGATCTTTAAACATTTCGAAAACGGCTGGCATGAAATTCCTAATTAATGTTAATTTTTATGCGAGAATGTTCTCAAAAGATAGCATATCTGACAAAGTAGCAACAGAACCAAAACTCGCTATGCCGCTCTGAGGTAAGTTCCCAGTTAAGAAATGAAAAGGTAACGTTATAGCAAAAAAAACTATAAATGTGAATGACAGGAGAAGCATAAACAAGGAAAGGAATATACCTTCTATTGGCACTGAAACAGCAGGAGATTGCATTTCTCCGGTAAGAGGAGGACTAGGTCCCACCATCTCGGAAAAAGATGGAGCTCTAGCCTCGATGCTCGAATCTATGGTAGTAGGAGCTGACAGATCAGTTGGTTCTACTGAAAAAGCAATTTTGTGAGTCACTGCCCTTAGGGGAATTAAAGAAGCTAGAGAGACCCACGGTGAAGCTACTGGTATAGTAGGAGGTAAATCCATAGAGGAAATACCATCCATCCCAGTGTTGGTAATATGAACACCGGAAATAAAATACATAATAGCATATAAAAAAAAGAAAAAGAGGGGGAATAAAGAAAAAAATAAAAAAAAATAATAAGATTTTGTTACCCAACAAATAACTATATTTCCCATAGTCCACGGGTTCATCTTCTCCTTCCCCCACCATTGTTGAAGCCTTTGCAGGAACAACTTCAGAAATTGATGGGAGATGTTCTTCGTCAGCAAAAACACCTTTCGCAATGGTGTCTTCTTCACCATCAATGTCAACTTCTCCCTCCTCATAGTCATCATCTTCGTTCACTCCTTTAATCTCATATTCACCAAAAATAGTATTTCTAGACGAGGAAGTCGAACTTTCACCCTCTTAATCCCCTTCGCTTGCTTCTTCAATTACAATCTACTTCCCTTTGGAAAGAGGAGACAGATTTCTCCTCGGCTAAAGACCTGTACTGACTATAGTCGGAGAAGCGGAAGTAACAGTCCCTTCTTAAGGAGAAGAGGGAGACGCTTGGGAGCGTGTCTGAGACCTCGTCATTGGCAAAGAAGGACCAGGATGGACAGTCTTGGGGGCAGGAGAAGAAGTCGGCTGATTCTGAGGATTGGCTGAAGGAGTTGGTTGATCCAGAGGATTGGTAGCATATTCTTGAATTGGAGAAGCAGCTTTCATTGTTTCTTTAGCTATCCTTTCAAAACGATGATGAGGGACTTTTTCAAATTCATGAATAACACCATAGGCTACCCATCCCTCCAGAGTATTGTCAGGCTTCTTTTCACGAATAGGTTTGTCTATGGATATTTTGACACAAAGATGACTAGAAAAGGGGGCATGACTCGTCTCTGCTATGAAGCCTACCCCTTCTTCAATTATACGGCCCCTGAGTCTTGGTGGCGAAAGCCAGATAGGCTTAGTCATTGGCAAACCTTTCCTTACCAAATAAGATTGGTGAACCCACCATCTCATGTGATTGTACGAGGCCCAAGGGGTACGATCGCGACCTAGAATAATGAAGGAAGAATTGACTCGGCTACCCAACAATTGCTTCCATATCATTGTCCAGTTATATGGGCCAATCCCGTAACTCTGCATCCATCTGGTCACTAATCTAAAATCTTCCAAAACTGCTTGGTCAAAACTGAATTGACGAGCAAAATGGCTTGGGTAATATGGTTCTCTCTAAAAATCCATTCCTTCCCTTAGTGGAAGATTGCACGACCGGATCGACAAAAAGAATGCTCTTTCCTATGAGGTAAGTGATCCCATGTCTATTTTATCTGTATCTGTCGTATAACAATGTAGGTAGAAATGAAAATAATTAATCTTATCATTGGAAGAGATTGCATCTTTCACTCAATCATAGGACCTCTTCACCATAGTTCTTTTTTGAAAGAACTAGAGCGAAATTTGGGAAGGATGAATGTAAGCTTCCTCTGAAACTTCAAAAGTCCAAGGGAAGTACACACCAAGCCAACCAATAAGTAGTGCCATGGAGCATAGGTGGAGGCAGATCCAACGGAAGGACTTTTCACATGATAAGTGATCTCTCCAAAAGATTTATAAATCAAACACAGAATGGGAGGAGAAAGGGAGTGCTTGAATCTTCGGCCATAGCACTAGCAACCACGAATACCGAGTGACGGATGGCTTCTGCCCACTTTGAACTAGGCAAGACCACTACGCTTAGCCAATAGGTGAGGAATGCCACAAGCTCCCCATCAAGAGAATACTCAGGATGCTCTTTTATATGTTTGCGGAGACTTTCCAGTTCTCGCGAGTGATTACCCTTGAACCTGGAAGGAGAAGGAAAGACGGATGATGCAGGATATATGTATATCAAGATGTGATGAAAGCTGTTGATTTGAAAAGAAAGAGAAGTTATCGGTGAGCCTTGCTGAAATGCGCAAGCCATTGCATGGGGGAGATCTTGTGAATCTTCAGAAACTTGGACATCTCCTTGAAAAGTTTGATAGTTGTTTCCGGGATGGAGGTAAGGCGGTCAGGTGAAGAGACATAGGCTAATTCATCGTTAGTTAGGACAAATTCATCGTAGATTTTTCCGGTTATCAGGAGATCGACAATTTGGTGAATGTCCCAAAGTGTGAGGCTCATTTCACCTCCGGGAAGATGAAAAGAATTGGTGGAAGGACACTAGTAATTGAGGAAGCCCTTTAGGATAGAATGTTCCTTGTAGAAAGATTGCGATGTTGCTTCAATCACAGTGCAGAGGTCTATCTTGGTTAAGATCTTTGAATGCTTCACCAGAATCACTGTGGCCCACTCAGTATAATAATTGTGGGGAGTTAAGAGACCCCTTATTCTGAATTCCTTGGGATTCCAGATGAGTCAGCGTTTGCTAAAACATTTCTGAAGTGTCTTGTAGAAATGAGTTGGATACAAGTTGTGGGGATCGTGAGATGGAGTAAGGAAGATCATAGGATGGATATCACCTAGCTGTTGCCTCGACTTCTTCAACAACAGAATGCCTTCCAGAATTTTGGGTTTTCTGAATGACCAGGACTTTGTATAAGTTAGCCTCTCTCCATCCATTTAATCACTGGGCTCACAGTTCGAGATAGAATGGTGGTAATGAAGGTTCACTGGAATCACCATTATACCTTGTTTATAAGGGTTATCAAATTTCATGATACCCTCAATTGCTCAGACTGATTCTTAAGAATTTGGTAGCTTCTTTCTACTATGTTCTTTAATCTTCTCTTGAAACTCTTGAGCCTTGTTTCGGCGGGTCTTCTTCAATTGGGAAGGGGGCGGAGTATCTTCCCTATCAGGGGGTTTTTGACTGATGGTATGAAGATGAGTTGTTGATTTCAACCATTCCTCCTAGTCGTATTCACGACCGTGCGTAGGAGGTCTTTTGATGTCCCCCATAGAAATGACTCTATGAATTGGAGATGGAAGTGTGTTGATGCAGTCAGCGAAGTCAAAGGTAGGAAGCACCGTGTAACGCCTCAGATTTCGAGGGTCGAGCAAAGCTCAACTCCTGAGATCCAACATATCACTTATGCAACATGGATAATGATGTTTAGATTTCGTCCATATTAACGAGTTAAACATGAGTAGGATTATACTAAAACAGCATATCATATACCAGAGATAAAGTAATTAAGCAAGCGGAAGTCTAAAGTATATGTGTTAAAATAAGTAAGCGGTTCACGGCCTCCAGAGTATGATGATATAACAGAGTTTTATATATACAAGATTTGTTCCAAAATATACAAAATGTCAAAATGTAGGTGTCCAACTAATCCATATGACCCTATAATCCTGTTGAACTAGTACAAGGTCTACGTAGACCCGCCTGACAACTGAACATAGGAGAATTCCTCCTCATCATCTATGAAGCCCAAATCAACTGCATAGACTTCGTCATCACCTGCATCTACAACAGAATCTGGTCGGTGTTTTAAAACATCATCCTAGGGTGAGAGTGAGTGATCAACTCAGTGGTACTATAAGGTAAAGGTTAACATGTTATCAATTTACTTAAGCAGTACAACAATCATTCCCTAACTACTCTTGTTAATGTAAGGATGGTATGAAGTAATGATGTATGCCCTCGTACAAAGCTCTCTCACAAGCGACTCCGACAACCAAGTTCGAGCATGAAAACATCCCTAAAGTGCACCTTCCTCGCCAAAGTACATGCAATGTAGTGCATGATCATGTTAGCCAATTACTTATTTAAGCTTATTCATACAACATGTTTGGGAAGCTAAGGTACCTCCCTTTATATCATTGACCCAAGCGAAGGATCCATCTAGGGTCATCAATCTTAGCTAACCACATACGATAAGCAAGTTGTAGGGCATCACCCCTAATGAAAAGCAGACAATAGACAAATTCATAGTTTATACTCGCGGTCACTACGGGGAGGCTCGTCACCTTAGAGTAGGTCGACAGCTCGAACACGGTGTCCCATACTTCCATGCCCAGCTCATGAGTTTGGGTCGCTCACTGGTCATTACGGGGAGGCTCGTTACCCCAGCGTAGGCTAACAGCTCGACCGCGGTATCCCATACCACTATGCCCGGCTCATGAGTCTTAGCGGATCGTGGTACCATGGTTAAAACGGGTCTTTACATTGGTAAGTGGTACCTTAGATTCAAGCAGTGGTGTCCATACATGGTAAACACATAATAGGCCAATCGATTTATTTGATAAGTTCAACTGGTATGGACGCATGCCGACTTAATCGACATGGAGTCATAAGCACTCCACGTGGCCTAACCACTGTCGACAATCGTCATACGGCCCAGATTCATCGAACGTATCCAATGTGGAGAGACTAGTTCAGCCACTCAAATGGGAATTGTTACTGATTGCTTGGACTACGTTGTAGTCCCAATCTTACTCAGATGTAGCAAGTAAATACATGTGATAATCATATTAGTGTTTAACAAACAATTCAAGTGAATCCTTCATTTAAGCATTTCATCAAACACATTGAACATGTTACCAAACATTTGTATTTCATCCATAAATCGCGTGGTCAAAATTAAGATTACATGAAGGAAACTATACATATGGATAAGGTAATTGAGAATCCTATCTCAATACCCTTATTAAATACAATTCATCAACAATTTCTCATTCAGACATTTAATCAAACACTTAGACTACACATTACCAAATACATAGACTAGATTAGTTATAACATATATTATGGCAAATCCTTACACAAAGAGATCGTCATACATACAACAAACATGAATCCAAGATTTTACAGTCATGACAAACACAAATCACAATTTCATGTTCATTCAAACTTTTCAACAAACACATGTAATGCGTCTTGTATTCAACATAGTTCACACATGTATAATATATTAAAAACATTGTAAATAAGATCATATGACAATAATCATGTTAGACATAAATCATTAACTGACATTGAAAGCATTAAAAACCATAACCTAAATGTTTATAGTCCGCACCTTTCATCAGAATACTCGTTTCAGACTCGGTTCGAATCCTACATTCTAAAAAATGGAACGACGGGTACCTAAATCACCAAATCCGTCAGCTAGGTTAACAAATGACTATTCTAGATATTAACTATGGCATTAGGGTTTGGATTTCTTACCCAAATTGTAGTTGAAATAGGTTGAGTAGTGTAATAGAGAGGTGTTCAGTGCGTGGAGTTGTGGGAAAGAATCCCAGCAAGGATCTCCAAGAATCCTTCTTCCATCCTTCCTCTTTTCTCTCCTTTTCTCTTCCTCTCTCTCCCTTAGGGTTTTTAGAAAATTCGTATGAGGGAGAGATGGGGTGGTTTAAGGGCTTTATATAGGCCCAAAACTGATGTAAATGGCCCTAAGGCCATGGTATACTTGGTTTCTATCCAAAGGGTGCTTGTTTCAGGTAAACAGGGCTCATTGGGAGGACCATTACTCACCTACATCATAGAGTTAGTTCCTTGATAATGGATCTATGCCAGGTTGTGATTTTGGCACGATTAGATAGGCTGATCAGCCGTGGAGGACCCATGTCAGATCAACGGTTATGCTTGCTTGATCGGGGCTACAATATACAGATGTGAGCAGGAAAATCTTCTTTTCCCCTAGGTTAAGTTTGGTTAAAAACTGACGGTCTGAAATCCTCAATTTCGCGTGTAAGCGAAAGGCCCAATTTACTTAAGTTTCATTTCATTTTCTAAATATATTCGAGTTTCTCACACACTTTACTCAAGACTCAAGTTGTGCATTTCTGAATACTATTTGGGCTCGATTCCTGTAATAGTTTGTCAAGCCCAATAAGATGCTCATAACGCTATAATTTCGCGGTCATTGGACTTTCGACGTGCGGTCTAGGTCTGATACAGAGCTTCATTGTGCTCCCGAGAGTAACAAGCTTTTGGGATTTTTCTTAGGTTTTAAAGTAGTGTTGAGTTAGTGGTATTTGTGGTTTTGGGTCTTGCCATTTGTATAAATAGTTGTTTGAGTTAAATCCATGATTAATTCAGCGAATACTTAATTAATTTTTGCCTAAATTTCTACAGAATACAGTCCTAGGAATTTCTGCCTGAGGTGGTACTCGGGTCTTTGTACGGATTTTTTTGAGATGTTACAATCTACCCCTCTTAAAGAAAAATTTTATCCCCGAAATTAGTACCTTTTTGTACTCCTCGAAGATCTGAGGGTAGTTCTTACGGACTTCAGCTTCTATTTCTCAAGTAGCCTCTTCCTCAGTATGGTGTGTCCATAATACCTTTACGAGTGGGATCACTTTGCTGCATAGCACTTGTTCCTTCCTATCTAGAACACGTGGTGGTCGCAACACATAAATAACACTTCACTTAGCTGTACTTGCTCCCATTTGATAATATGGGAAGAGTTAGGAATATATTTCTTCAACATCAATACATGAAACACGTTGTGCACGCTTGCAAGTGGTGTGGGTAAAGCGAGGTGGTATGCCACCACACCCACTCGGTCTAGAATCTGGAATGGGTTAATGAATATCGACGTGAGTTTCCCTTTCTTGCCAAATCGAAGGACTCCCTTCATTGGAAAAACTTTCAGGAATACGTGGTCTCTAACTTCAAATTCCAGCTGTCGTCATTTGGTATAGGCGTAACTCTTCTGTCTACTCTGGGCTACAAGAAGTCAACGCCTGATAATATCAATCTTCTCTGAGGTCGCCTGTACCAAATCTGGGCCAACCAAGATCTTCTTACCAACTTCTGCCCAACAATGTGGTGGTTGACATGGGAACCCATATAAGGCTTCATAAGGAGCTATGCCAATGCTTGCTTGAAAGCTATTGTTATAAGTAAACTTGGTATAGGGGAGACAGTCATCCCAACTGTCCTTGAAATCAAACACACATGCTCGCAATATATCTTATAATATTTGGTTTACTTGTTCCGTCTGCCCATCAGTCTGTGGGTGGAATGCGGTACTGAACTTCAGTTTCACTCCCATTACTTCTTGGATTCGAGTCCAAAAAATGGACGTGAATTATGTGTCTCGGTCCGACACAATCTCCATAAGGACTCCATGCAGACATACTATATCCTTGATGTACAGCTTGGCTAAATCATCTACTGAGTTTGAAACTCTAATCGAGAGGAAATGAGCCGATTTCGTCAATCGGTCCACAATCACCAAAATGGAGTCATGCCCCTTTCTTGTCTTGGGTAACCTGAAAATGAAATCCATGGATATGAAGTCCCATTTCCATTTAGCTATGGGCATGGGCTAAAGTAAACTAGAGGGTCGGTGACATTCGGCCTTGACCTACTGGCATATGAGACAATGGGATATATAATCTGCTATGTAAGCCTTCATGTTGTCTCACCAGTATGAACGTTTCATGTCTCTATATATCTTTGTACTACCTGGATGCATCACCATCCTAGAATTGTGAGCGGCTTATAGGACTTCCCTTCTCAAGTCATGGAGATTCGGGACGCGTAGGCGGCCACGATATTGTAAACCCCTATCTGAACCAATTCTCCATTCGGATTCTTCACTATTACTTGCTCGTTCTCTCATCTTCACCAACAGTTCATCTTCTTTCTGAGCCACAATGATTCAGTCATCAATAAGTGGTTGTACGTGGATGTGTGCGACGCTCTCGAATGGCTCCTCCACTATCAGCTTCTGTTCGAAATCTCGCACAAACTCTACCATATTCCACTCTTCTATCATCAGCGGAGCTGTAAATTCTATTGTCTTCTTGCGGCTCAACGCATCGGCCATAAGGTTGGCCTTGCTAAGATGGTAAGAGACCTCAAACCTGAAGCCTTTTAAGGTCTCCATCTAATGACATTGCCTCATATTTCGGTCTCTCTGAGTAAAGATATACTTGAGGCTTTTGTGGTGGTAAAAGAGCTCGAACTCCTCTTTGTAGAGATAATGTCTCAAGAGCTTTAATGTGAAAATGACTGCCACTAATTCCAGGTCATGCGTGGGGTAGTTTTCTTCGTGTTTCCTCAACTATCACGATGTATAGGTAATCACTTTGTCCTTTTGCATAGCACACAACCCAAGCTAACACGAGATGCGTTAGTGTATATAGTATATCTGATCCATTGCTCTGGCAATAGTAGCACGGGTGCAGACGTCAGTTTGTCCTTTAATTCCTGAAAGGCTGCTTCTACTTTCTTATTTTAGGCAAACTTAAGATGTAAGACCCGTGTCCTAGTCCATATCGTTCCATTGGCTTCCGCGGTCCTTCCGGTCGAATTCCAGCAACCTTCACACTGTATCCAACGATTGCGCGTAATCCTAAGTCGAGTCATGCATACCGAAGATGGCTTGACCCGAAACTTGTATCTTAGTGATCGGGTCGTCGCCGCGGTTCCAACGCCGTGATTCGTGCACCAAACTGATACCCAAGCCAGGAGATGTAGGCCAGTGTTTGTTTTAAAGAAATGCCGTGCATTGCTAATATCGAGGGAATCTTTATGATATGTCCCATCAATTAATCAATCAATCAATCAATCAAGTACACTCCATATCTCAAGTATAAGTCAAGTACATGCAACCCATCCCTACCTTTTCAAAAGTCCACTCTCTCTCTACCTCACCATTCCCCTTTACAAAATTTCAACCACAACCAAACCTCTTTTACAAATTTTTAACCCAACCCATACCCTTCCTTACATCACCCCATCCATATCATTCCCATCACCTCACTCCCTCCCTCTCATTTATCAAATCTCCCAAAGCAACCCAAAATTCTAACGTCTAAACATTCTCTCCCAACTCCAAGTGTGGCCCACTTTTCCTACCATCTCATCTCCCATCTCAATCATCCATTCATCATCAACCACCATTACAAGTAAAGGCAAGGAGCTAAGGAGGCTAAGGGTAAGAAGAAGACCGATAAGTGGGTGATCCACCGTTATTTCTCATTTTTTTTGGGCCACATGTGGTGGGACCCGTTTGATGTATGAATGTAAGAAATGAAGAGCCCATAGTAGCGGGGTCCCTCCTCTCTATCTCACCGTATCTCTCTCTATCCATTTTGATGTAGTGGGCCCCACTAATTCATGTTTTATCTGCACCGTCCATCGTGGATAGAGGGACTCCACCGTGCAGTACACACACCTAGATTCATAGCTTAACTGGCAGACTGAGTGGAGATACCTCGTTTTATCACTTGAGGTCTTAGTGTCGATCCCTAGAAAGGGCGGCTAGCTGGTGTGTGCACTATGTGTGCCCCACCGCATGATGCATGTGTTTCATCAAACCGTCCATGCATGCAAGGCCCACCGTCATCCGTCTGTCCAGCGTCTCTGGATGCTAGAAGCTGTGCATGGCTATATGGAGTGTGTACTATTATATATTTGCTTTTGAGGTGGGCCGCACATGTAGGCCCCACCTTGATGCAGGTACTTAATCCAAGCCATCCATCCCCTTCCTCAGATCATTTTAGGCGTTGAGCCAAAAAATAAACTTAATCTGGTTTCCTGGCAGGCCATGGTATAGGTAACAGTGTTCCTACCATTGAGACACTCCCTGACGCTCCTGTACATCCAAAACCATCCAATATTGGACTCGATAGGTTTGTATCGAGCCACAGGGACCAATGGCTGGAGTGGATCTTGCTGTTGCGGGCCCCACCTACTAAAAACCGTAGAAAAACTGTTTTAAAAAATAACAAGCAGCAGCGCTGCTGCTGTCGGAGCGCATGCAGGCGTTGCTTGCGCCTGGTGGATGGACGGGCTGGCCCACACGGTCCCAGTTGTGGGCCCCACCGTGATGCGTTTCGAACATCAACGCCATTTATTTGATGGGTCCCCTCGGACCAGGAGGCCACCCCAAAAATCAGTCGTATACGAAACTCAGGTGGGCCACATCATCTAAAATCATGTGAAGACATGCCTAAAACATATAAAATCACTTGGTGGGGCCTACCTAAAATTTGGATGCGGCTGGAACTTGGTCTGAACCCTCAGCCAAGCGGGGCACACATAATGGGTGGGTTGGATTTGTGAACCACATTACGGTGGGCCCCTGACCATGACCCTATGAATAGTTTAGGTGGCAAATAAACTTTCCAGTGGGCCCCGTTTTCCCAGGTCCATGCGACCTTTTAAATAGGTCAGATGTCAGATAACTATCATGGTGGGCCCCATGTATACGTTGGATGGCAAATACATGTCATGGTGGGCCCAGGTCCACGTGACCATATGAACAGATTGGATGCAAATAAACAGTACAGTGGGCCCCCAGGTCCACGTGACCTTATAAACAGGTTGGGTGTAAATAAATATTATGGTGGGCCCCCAGGCCTGCATGAACCTATCAAAAGATTGGGTGAAAAATAAACATTTCGCTGGGCCCTAGGTTGGGTAGGAAATAAACAGTATGGTGGGTCCTACTTAGAACCCACTTATGTATGTATTGTGTCCACACCTTTCATCAGTGTGGACCTCCACTATGAAGCATGTGATTTATCTATGCCTTCCATCCCTATGGGACGTACCACGATGCATATGTTTCATCCAAACCGTCCAACCATTTTGGAGGTTATTTTAAGGCCATGTGATAAGGCCCATCTTGGTGTGTTTGTGGGCTGTCCGTTGAGGCCCACCTTGATTTGTATAAGGCCCATATTATGAGGCCCATTACGACGTATGCAAGGCTCATGTGATTAGGCCTAGCTTGATGTATTTGTGGCCCACCCACTAAGGCCCACTTGAGATATATGAGTTCAGGGTTTGAGGCCCATTTGATGTATTTGGGCCCTTGGGTCATGGCCCAACAAGATCTATATAAGGCCCATTGCAATATGTGATTCATGGCAAGCCGTGCCTTGGGAGCAATGATGGTTTAATGTCCACATTGTAAGGATGATGTTGGTTAAATGTCCGCATTGTCACTCTCCCCCTAGGGCCCATTAATAGGTCTATACCTGTAGCATATAGGCCGTCTAGGCCCATCTTCATTTTGATCAGAGCCCATCACCACATAACATGTATAGTTTAGATCCATGATTCATGATCATACACATCATATGTATCCATGATATGGGAAGTGATTGATCATAGCATATGCCTTCGGGCAGATCGTTTATGGGCTCTCTGACAGCGGAGCTACCCCACATGAGCGCTCGGTATGCGTAGGATTGTTGCATGTCTGATAGTATGATTCATGCACTTGTATTAGTGTGATTGTGATTACTGTATGCCCTAGTGACATCGGGGCCATAGCCTCCACAGACACATCGTGGGTGGCTGAATTGGATACCAAAAATATTATTACTAAGCATCAGGGCGCTATAGATGTCCCTAGGTGAAAATTCCTAAACCCGATGGTACCAGAGGATGACTCCAACGTCGAGACCGAGTGGATATATGAGCGCTCGAGGGCAGAATACCAGGAGGCCGCGTCTCCCACTGTGTCGTGGTCAGTTGGAAAGGGGTGTGGCCTTACTCGCCCGAGGGTAGGGAGCAAATCTAGGCTAAGTTTGACCAGTTCGTGAATGAGTCCGCTATCAACATGCCTGATAGGTATTGACAGACTATTGGCCAGGCGGATAGTGAGGTTTCTTATGCTCACCTGGACTATGCGGTTAGGAGAGTGGCAATGCTAATTAGAGTGTACTAAACCCCGGTGATTTTTCAGAATGTGAACTATACTGATTTATGATGAGGATTGGCATGCTTGAGTTGCATCTCACATCGCATGACCGTGTTATGGCCGATAACATTCATATCTTACACCGCATAGCCTTGGTACGGCTGATTGCATTCATGTATTCATCACCATGAATCCACATTACTCTGACCTTGCATTCTGAGCACACTCATATTGCGCACACACTTACACCACCTTCTAAGCTTTCTATAAGCTTATGCACGATTGATGTATGCAGGTGACTCCAGGACACAGTCGTAGCATAGTAGCAGCGGGAGCGTGCAGTCAAGCTTTTGGAGTTTCTATTATTTGCATTATCTTATATTTCCTTTCAGACGCATTGTACTTAAAAGCTTTTGATCATAGTGGATTTTGTGATGGTGTTCTTATGGTTATTGTTCGTGGGTTATGCTTATGGTTATGCTCATTACAATTAAACTGATGATTTGAAATCCTCCTTGTAGCATCTTAGGATCAGAACCTGGTGTATGGGTGCCGGGAGTCGAGAATGGGGTACTACGGAGGCCGTCGGCGCCAGATTCGGCGATTGGGAATTTTGTGAGCCCGGTTTCTGAGTTTGGGGCGTGACAGAAGTTGGTGTTAGAG
This sequence comes from Magnolia sinica, assembly GCF_029962835.1. Classification (NCBI taxonomy): domain Eukaryota; kingdom Viridiplantae; phylum Streptophyta; class Magnoliopsida; order Magnoliales; family Magnoliaceae; genus Magnolia; species Magnolia sinica. The sequence goes on from NC_080580.1 coordinate 48,440,738, forward strand.
CATAACTTGGGAATAACTGAGAACAACATCACATGTTTACTATGAGTTTAGGACGATTAAGTTCTGAGTGCAAAACCTTCCGATTAAATTCCCTAATGTGTGATTCTCAAGGTTGATTGGCGTCATTATTCTTTCCTATAGGATATGCCGCTTAGGAGAGCGACCCGAGTGCACCCCGCTCCACCACCTGAGGCTCTAGGTTTACCACCTGTGCCTCCCGTTCCACTGCCAGAGATCCTTGCTCCCCTGCTTGAGGATGACGTCCTCCACCAGATGCCGGTGCGGATCCGATCGTGCCTGTGAGTGCCTCGCAGTTATAGCAGATGTTGTAGGTTGTGACTGCTACACTTCAGGGGTAGGGCAAGTGGCCAGTTGTTTCTCCAGCCTAGGTCGAGCAGGAGCACGCGAGTGCCCTTCTTCGAGAGTTTAGACAGCTTGATCCTCCGCGTTTTCAAAGCAAGCCAGATCTGACTATAGCTGAGAGATGACGCTCCGATGTGAAGAAGATCTTCGATACCATGTCATGTACGACCAAGCAGCGAGTCTGGTTAACTGTATTTCTTCTCCAGGGAGAGGCCGAGCACTGGTGGACCTCTGTTACCCATGTTGCAGGACCTGATTATGTCTGGACATGGGATGACTTTATCGACCGATTCGAGGAGCAGTACTTCCCTGACCACATTCGACGTCAGAGAGCACTGGAGTTTGAGACTTTGGTGTAGGGGGACATGATCGTGGCACAGTATGCCGCCCATTTTGTGGCGTTATTGAGGTTCACACCATATATGGTTGATGATGAGGGGCGAAAGGCCTGCCGTTTTGAGGACGGCTTACGTTATGGTCTTCAAGGCCGTGTGATTGGGCATGTGCTCCCGACTTTTCAGGCGGTAGTGCGGAGGACCCAGATTTATGAGACTGAGTAGGCTAGCTCACAGAGCGACCGAGATCAGAGAAGGGGTCAGAATCAGAAGAGACGGGCACTCTCTAATAGCTCCCAGCAGCATCGACGGCCAAAGAGGTATAGGAGTCACCCACCTGCTAGGGCACCAGCAGCACCTTCAGTGCCACCCCACCAGCCATTTTCAGGGACTTGTTTTGGATGTGGTGGGACAGGGCACCGCTTGTCTGAGTGCCCTAGCCCTCATCTGCAGTAGTCGAGAGGGCCACAGCAGTCTCCAGCACAGCAACAACCTCAGCAGCAGCCTCTAGCACAGCAGCGACCCCATCAACAGCGACCACAGCCACTGAGGCCCCAGAAGCAGCAGAGACATCAGTACAGGCCGTTGCAGAGGCAGCAGCAGTACCAAGGACCTCAGAGGGGACAGACACCTCCCCAGCCAGCTCAGGCTAGGTTCTACACAACTCATCAGGATCCGTAGTCATCTGGAAGAGTCTTTGAGGGTATTCTCTCCTTCTCCACATGTATCGCACATGTACTATTTGATTCTGGTGCATCACATTCATTCATGTCCAAGGATTTTTGTCATTCGACTAGATTGCCGATAGAGTTTACTCGCGAGGGGTTGACCGTATCGACGCCCTTGAAGAGGACTACGGTATTGGGCCTTTTCTGTTCATCTTGCTCAATTCTGGTCGGTGATATCTTTTTGCCCGCCGATTTATTTGTGCTGCTGATGCCAGATTTTGTTGTCATCCTAGGCATGGATTGGCTTGCCAAGTATCACGCCGTGTTGAACTGTTCCGCGAGGACCGTCACATTCTTTATACCCGGCTTGCCACAGTTTCTGTTCATCGCCGAGCCTAGAGGAGAGCCGTTGTCATGCTTGATGTCCTACGCCGTCGAGGAGCCTACTACCATTTGTATTGATCAGTGTGTAATGCTGTGAAATTCGAGGGTCGAGCATAACTCAACTCCCGAGTTTCAAAACATCACTTATGCAACATATTTAATGATGGATGTATGTTGTCTGTATGAGTACATAAAACATAGGATAGATTAAGCCAAACTACAAACATAATTCAGGGATAAGTGAAAGACGCAAGAGGAAGACTTAAAGAAACAAAAGTGTACATGTGTAAATCCCTGAAGTCCGTATACATACCAGGTCATATTACAAGTGTTGCTATCAAAATACAAGCATTAAAAGACATTATCTATTCCAAAGGAAACCCTGAATTCCCGCGCATCAGGACATGGCTCACTAGAACCCGCCTGAAAACTGCATAAAAGAAAATATAGCCTCATCATCCTTGAACTCCTGCTCTGCCTCAGGGGTCACATTAACATTTGCAACTAAGACAGAGTCTGGTGGGTGTTTAAACAACGCCCTAGAACGTGGGAGTGAGTGATCAACTCAGTGGAACAATACAGCAAAGGTTAACATGTTATCAATTCAATCAAGCAGTAATGATAAAACAGAACAATCAAACATGTCCTAATTACTCTTGTTAGTGCAAGGATGAATGTAGAATGATGCATGCCCTCGCTTATACACCCTCAGCGTCTTCATCTTACGTTACGCATGACATCACCTCAAGTGCTCCACCTCTTCCAGGCATATGCAATGCGGTGTATGAACATGATTACCAAGTTGTTATTAGTCCTTTTCATACAGCAGGATTGGGAAGCTAAAGTACCTTCCTCATATCAATTTCCAAACAGTGATCCATTCTAGGGTTGTCAGTCCTAGATCATCTCATACGATCATATGGTTTTAGGTCGCTGCAAAGGGCTCGTCACCAATCAATGCACATCTATCATACCTTCGTTACTACAATAAGGCTCATCACCTCAATGCGGTATCCAGGTATGCTCGAGGTCACTACAAAGGGCTCGTCACCAATCAATGTAGGCCGACAGCACGAATATAGTGTCCCATACCACCATAATCGGCTCATGAGTTTGGTTGCTCATTGGTCACTACGGGGAGGCTCGTCACCCCAGCATAGGCCGACAGCTCGACCACGGTGTCCCATACCACCATGTCCGGCTCATGAGTCTTAGCGAATCAAGGTACAACGGTTAACGGGATTTGCACTGTAAGTTTGGTATCCTAGATTCAAACAATAACGTCCATACATGGTGAACATACATCGGACAATTGGGTTACTTGACGAACTCGACTAGCACGAGCGCACGTTGGGTTGAACGACATAGAGTGCGCAAACACTCCGTGTGACCAAACCACTGCCAACAACTCTAATACGACTCGGGTTCGTCAAATCAAGTCATTCGTGATGAAAGCAACCTCAGCCACGAACTCAAGGCCGATTACCATTTTCCTGGACTATTTCCTAGTCCCAACACATTCCACTATAACAGATATTCATATCAACAATTTAGAATAGTAATGGAACAACAATTTAAATCATGTAGTATGTGAGCGTTTGCAGAATATCAACTTAGCATGGATTTAAACATAAGTAATACTTAAAATTAAACAACAAGGAAAGTGACTTGCATGTGGGTAATAATACACACCACTAGGAGAGTTGAGAATCGTTTCTCAATGCCCGCAAATAGGATAGTATGCTACCCTTTAGACCATACAGACATTTTTACAAACACTTAGAATACATAGTTCAACATACATGACGCATGTTGAAATACACGCATTTGGACAATTCCTTTTGCCAAGGAGTTGACACACATACAATTAGCACAAGCAAACGACAAATAATCATGGCAAACACATGTTCATATTTTATGCGTATACGGTACTTCCTACATATACATAGAATACACAAATCTCAATATAACACATACATATCAGGAACGCAAGATAAGCATAGCATTTGACATGTGAAATTTCATCCATAACAAGAATAAACCATTAACTGGCATTGAAAGCCTTGAAAACCATAACCTATACGAATATAGTCTGCACCTTAAACCAGAAAAGAACACCGAACTGATTCAGACGATATGTCTTCGTCAACGGCGACAAGATAACCTAAAGCAAGAATAGAAATGAGCTACAACAACACTTAGACTATTCTAAGCTCTAAAATAGATTAGGGTTAGATTAATTTACTTGAACTTAGAATCACCGGAATAACGATTCAAAAGTGATGGTTTAAGGATGTAGAGTAACATGAAAGAATCTGAAGATGATTCACCAACTTCTCTCTCACTTTCTCTCTTTTTTCCTCTCTTTCTTAGCTAGGGTTAGGAAATTCGTATGGAAAAGAGAGTGAGAGTTTTAAGGTCTTTATATAGGCCTAACATTGATGAAAATAGCCCCAGGGCCAAGGTATACTTAGGTTATAACCAAATCAGGCCTCTCTAGATCCAACGAAACACTTCCGGTGGTCCTTTTTTCACGCGCGGTCGGACTTAAGCTCACTGACCATAGATCTAGGTCAGGCTAAGTTTTATCAGCTTTACAGATCAACCGTGGCGGACTACACTCAATTCAACCGTCACCGAAACTCGATCACGTCCATAAGCATAATGACATGCCTGGGCCATCTTCCCTGATCAGAGGGTGAAATTGGGTCAGAATCCAACGGTCAGATTGCTTAAAATCGTCGCGCAAGTGACACGACTCAGATTTCATAAAATCACATTTAATTTCTCACTGTTCTCACACTCTTCACTCCGGACTCAGTCAAAACGACCCAGAACATCATATGGACTTGATTTTTGAGGTGATGGTCAAGCCCAACATGGTGACCATAATTGCCTAAGATCATCGCTATCGGACTTTCGACGCGCGGTCCAGGTCCGATCCAAAGCTTTTAAAAATTCCCAAGAGCAACTGGATTTAGCATTGAATCCCAGATTTCAGAGTAACATAGCGCTAACTATTTTACAGGTTTTGAGTCTTGCAGATCAAATTTGAAGTGATGGATGCTAATTTCACAAGCAATCGAGTTTAGCGCTAATTACCCCATAAATAGCTTCTAAGGAAAATAGAGGTAGTACTCGGGTCTTGGCATAAAATTTTCCAGGTCATTACACAGTGGCTGGTTGTTTGCGATTTCAACATGTTCTAGGAGATTCCGGGATTGCCACCGCGTCGTCATATTGAGTTCCAGATAGACCTTGTGCCTGGTACCGCGCCTATCTCGAAGGCCCCGTACCGTATGGCACCGATGGAGTTGAGTGAGATGCAGTGGCAGTTGGACGAGTTGCATGAGTTGGGATTCATTCGTCCGAGTAGTTCTCCATGGGGAGCGCCGGTAATCTTCGTCAGGAAGAAGGATGGCTCGTTGAGGCTCTACGTGGATTACCGCAAGCTCAACCGGGTCATGATCAAGAACAAGTACCCGCTCCCGAGGATAGACGATTTATTTAATCAGCTGCAGGGTGCACGGTTCTTTTCAAAGATTGACCTGTGTTCCGGTTATCATCAGATTCGTGTCTGAGAGGAGGACATCCCGAAGATGGCTTTCAGGACACATTACGGTCATTTTGAGTTTCAGGTCATGTCTTTTGGACTGACCAATGCACCCGCGGTCTTCATGCAGTTGATGAACGAGGTCTTTCATCCATATCTTGATCAATTTGTTGTGGTCTTCATCGATGACATTCTGATATGTTCGAGGACCCATGAGGACCATATGCAACATCTGGAGATCACTTTGCAGACCCTTCGTGCCCACCAGCTATATGCGAAGCTGGAGAAGTGCGAGTTTTGGCAGGAGGAGGTGAGATTCCTCGATCACATGGTGACGAGGGAGGGTGTCGCAGTAGACCCCTCGAAGGTAGAGGCAGTGAGTTAGTGGGGCTAGCCAACGACTGCGTCCGAGATCCGTAGTTTCCTTGGTTTAGCCGGATATTATTGGCGTTTCATTGAGGGCTTGTCCCGTATTACAGCCTGTTGACCAGGTTGACTTGGAAGGGCGCAGAGTTTATTTGGAGTGATGCCTATGAGCGAGCATTTATGGAGCTGAAGGACCGTCTGACGTCCACTCCTGTCCTCACTCTTCCCTCTGGGAGTGATGAATTTGTTGTATTTACCGATGCCTCACGTATTAGTTTAGGTGTTGTCCTGATGCAGCACGACAGGCCTGTAGCCTTCGCATCTCATCAGCTCAAGGTCCATGAGCTGATCTACCCCACGCATGACTTAGAGCTAGCAGTAGTCGTCTTCGCATTGAAGGTATGGAGACACTATCTCTATGGTGTCAGGTTCGAGCTCTTCTCTGACTACAAGAGCTTGAAGTATTTATTCTCTCAGTCCGAGATGAACATGAGACAGAGACGCTGGATAGAGCTTCTGAAGCACTATGATTTTGACCTCCAGTACCACCTAGGCAAGGAAAATGTGATGGTGAATGCCCTCAATTGTCAACCACGAGGCCTGGTGGCACATATGATAATTCAGGAGTGGAGGATGCTCGAGGATATAGCAGAGTACGACTTCGATTTTGGTCTACAGTCTTCTATCGTTCAACTATCGAGCCTGTCGATTCAACCCTCTCTTGTCGCAAGGGTAATCGAGGCTCAGCAGATAGATGAGTCGTTATAGAATTATCAAGCAGAGGTAGCCTCTGAGAGTCAGACAGATTGGCAGATTGGTGCTGATGGTGGACTTCGCTTCAGAGACCGATTATGTGTCCCGAATATTCCTGAGTTGCGTAGCGATCTTATGACCGAGGCACATCGATCACGGTTTTCTATCCACCCTGGCTCAACGAAAATGTACCGTGATATGAGGCGACAGTATTTTTGGGCAGGAATGAAGTGCCAGATCACCAGTTTTGTGGCCGAGTGTGACACATGCTAGCATGTCAAAGCCGATCACCAGAGACCCCCTAGTCTATTGCAGCCGTTGAGCGTCCTGACGTGGAAGTGGGAGCACGTATCTATAGATTTCATTATAAGTTTGTCGAGGACTCAGCGTGGTCGTGACACCATCTGGGTCATCGTTGATCGTCTGATGAATTCGTCATATTTTCTTATAATTCGTGCGAATTGGCCTTTGGACCAACTTACGAGAATATTCATCGAGGAGATTGTGAGACTGCACGACGTTCCAGTCTCGATCATTTCTGACCGTGACCCGAGGTTCACGTCTCAGTTCTGGAGGAGCTTTCAGAGAACGATGGACACTGATTTACAGCTCAGTACTACGTATCATCCAAAAATCGATGGCCAGACCGAGAGGGTCAACCAGATCCTTGAGGATATGCTTCGGGCTTGTGTGATTAACTTTAGGGGTAGCTAGGATGAGCATCTGTGATTGGCTGAGTTCACATACAACAACAGCTATCAGGCGACCATTGGCATGGCTCCTTTTAATACATTGTATGACAGACCATGCAGATCTCTGAGTTGTTAGACTGAGGTTGGAGAGCGGCGTCTCCTAGGTCCCGAGCTTGTGCAGCAAACGTTAGATGTTATCAATATCATCAGGCAGAGGATGCGCACAACTCAGAGCCGGCAGAAGAGTTTTGTTGATCACCGGTGTCGTCCCTTGGAGTGTGATGTAGGTGACCACGTGTATCTCAAGGTCTCGCCCATGAAGGGCGTAGTTCAATTTGGAGCGAAGGGCAAGCTTGCCCCGAGATTCATTGGACCTTTCGAGATCATTGAGCGCATTGGCGCCGTGTCCTATCGGCTTGCCTTATTATCTCAGTTGTCTGGCGTTCACAATATTTTTCACGTCTCTATGTTGAGGAAGTGTGGGTCAGACATAGTACCTGTTATCGATTGGCAGCCGTTGGAGGTTTGTGAGGACGCTTCTTACATTGAGCAGTCAGTTCGTATCCTAGATCGGAAGGAGCAGGTCCTCTGAACCAAGGTCATCCCCATGGTGAAGGTTCAGTGGGGTCACCATTCTGTTGATGAGGCATCTTGGGAGCGTGAGGCTGAGTTTCGAAAGCGCTATCCCCATCTCTTTGATGATTGATTACTGTATCTTATATGATGTCTCCGATTTTATATGATGATGCTATGTTTCCTCATCCTTATGAGTTATGCTTATTTGTAATGATTGTGTAAATTTTGAGGATGAAAATTTTATTTAGAGGGGAGAGCTGTAAGACTCGTGTCCTAGTTCGTACTGTTTCGTTGGCTTCCGTGGTCCTTCTGGTCGAATTCCGACAACCTTCGCACCGTATCCGACGATTGCGCACAATCCTAAGTTGAGTCCTGCATACCGAAGAGGAATCAACCCGAAACTTGTATCTTAGCAATCGCGTCGTCGCCATGGTTCCAACGCCGCGACTCGCGCACTGAACCGATACCCAGGCCAGGAGATGTAGGTCAGCGTTTGTTTTGAAGAAACACCGCGCATTGCGAATATCAAGGGAATCTCTACGATATGTCCCATCAATCAATCAATCAATCAAGTACACTCCATACCTCAAGTACAAGTCAAGTATATGCAACCAATCCCTACCTTTTCAAAAGTCCACTCTCTCTCCACCTCACCATTCCCCTTTACAAAATTTCAACCACAACCATACCTCTTTTACAAATTTTCAACCCAACCCATACCCTTCCTTACATCACCCCATCCATATCATTCCCATCACCTCACTCCCTCTCTCTCATTTCTCAAATCTCCCAAAGCAACCCAAAATTCCAACATCCAAACATTCTCTCCCACCTCCAAGTATGGCCCACTTTTCCTACCATCTCATCTCCCATCTCAATCATCCATTCATCATCAACCACCATTAAAAGTAAAGGCAAGGAGCTAAGGAGGCTAAGGGACCAAGAAGAAGACCGATAGGTGGGTGATCCACCGTTTTTTCTCATTTTTCTTGGGCCACATGTGGTGGGACTCATTTGATGTATGAATGTAAGAAATGGAGAGCCCATAGTAGCAGGGTCCCACCTCTCTCTCTATCCATTTTGATGTAGTGGGCCCCACTAATTCATGTTCTATCTACACCATCCATCGTGGACGGAGGGACTCCACCGTGCAGTACACACACCCAGATTCATAGCTTAACTAGCAGACTGAGTGGAGATACCTCGTTTCAGCACTTGAGGTCTTGGTGTTGATCCCTAGTAAGGGCGGCTAGCTGGTGTGTGCACTATGTGGGCCCCACCGCATGATGCATGTATTTCATCAAATCGTCCATGCATGTGAGGTCCACAGTCATCCGTCTGTCCAGCGTCGCTGGGCATGGCTATATGGAGTGTGTACTAACAAAAAAAATATATATTTGCTTTTGAGGTGGGCCTCACATGTAGGCCCCACCTTGATGCAGGTACTTAATCCAAACCGTCCATCCTCTTCCTTAGATCATTTTAGGCATTGAGCCAAAAAATGAACTTAATCTGGTTTCCTGGCAGGCCATGGTATAGGAAACAGTGTTCCTACCATTGATACACTCCCTAACGCTCCTGTACATCAAAAATCATCCAATATTGGACTCGATAGGTTTGTATCGAGCCACAGGGACCAATGGCTGGAGTGGATCTTGCTGATGCAGTCCCCACCTACTAAAAACTGCAGAAAAACTATTTTTTTTTTAAAAAAAACAACAAGCAGCAGTGCTTCTACTGTCAGAGCACACGCAGGTGCTGCCTGCGCCTGGCGGATGGACGGGCTGGCCCCCATGGCCCCAGCTATGGGCCCCACCATGATGCGTTTCGAACATCAACACCATGCATTTGATGGGTCCCCACGGACCAGGAGGCCACCCCAAAAATCAGTCGTATACGGAACTCAGATGGGCCACACCATCTAAAATCATGTGAAGACATGCTTAAAACATATAAAATCACTTGGTGGGGCCTACCTGAAATTTGGATGCAGCTGAAACTTGGTCTGAACCCTCAGCCAAGTGGGGCACACATAATGGGTGGGCTGGATTTGTGAACCACATTACGGTGGGCCCCTGACCGTGACCCTATAAACAGTTTAGGCGGCAAATAAACATTCCAGTGGGCCCCGCTTTCCCAAGTCCATGTGACCTTTTAAATAGGTCGGATGTCAGATAAATATCATGGTGGGCCCCATGTATACGTTGGATGGCAAATACATATCACGGTGGGCCCAGGTCCACGTGACCATATGAACAGATTGGATGCAAATAAACAGTACAGTGGGCCCTCATGTCCACGTGACCTTATAAACAGGTTGGGTGCAAATAAATATTATGGTGGGCCCCCAAGCCTACATGAACCTATCAAAAGATTGGGTGAAAAATAAACATTTCGGTGGGCCCCAGGTTGGGTAGGAAATAAACATTATGGTGGGTCCTAGTTAGAACCCACTTATGTATGTATTGTGTCCACACCTTTCATCAGTGTGGACCTCCACTATAAAGTATGTGATTTATCTTTGCCTTCCATCCCTATGGGACCTACCGTGATGCATATGTTTCATCCAAACCGTCCAACCATTTTGGAGGTTATTTTAAGGCCATGTGATAAGGCCCAACTTGGTGTGTTTGTGGGTTGTCCGTTGAGGCCCACCTTGATTTGTATAAGGCCCATATTATGAGGCTCATTTGTGACATATGCAAGGCTCATGTGATTAGGCCCAGCTTGATGTATTTGTGGCCTGCCCACTAAGGCCCACTTGAGATATATGAGTTCAGGGTGTGAGGCCCATTTAATGTATTTGGGCCCTTGGGTCAAGGCCTAACAAGATCTATATAAGGCCCATTGCAATATGTGATTCATGGCAGGCCGTGCCTTAGGAGCAATGATGGTTTGATGTCTACATTGTAAGGATGATGTTGGTTAAATGTCTGCATTGTCACTCTCCCCCTAGGGCCCATTAATAGGCCCATACCTATAGGATATAGGCCATCTAGGCCCATCTTCATTTTGATTAGAGCCCATCACCACATAACATGTATAGTATAGATCCATGATTCATGATCATACGCATCATATGTATACCTAATATGAGAAGTGACTGATCATAGCATATGCCTTCGGGTAGATCGTTTATGGGCTCCCTGACAGGCGGAGCTGCCCCACCTGAGCGCTCGGTACGCGCAGGATTGTTGCATGTCTGATAGTATGATTCATGCACTTGCATTAGTGTGATTGTGATTGCTGTATGCCCTAGTGACATCAGGGCTATAGCCTCCACAGACACATCGTGGGTGGCTAGATTGGATACCGAAAATATTGTTACTAAGCATTGGGGCGCCATAGATGTCCCTAGGTGAAAATTCCTAAACCCGATGGTACCAGCGGATGACTCCAACGTCGAGACTGAGTGGATATATGAGTGCTCGACGACCGAATACTAGGAGGCCATGTCTCCCACTGGGTCGTGGTCGGTTGGAAAGGGGTGTGGCCTTACTCGCTCGAGGGTAGGGGCACCAGCTCGTGAATGAGTCTGCTATCGACATGTCGGATAGGTATTGGCAGACTATTGGCCAGGCGGATAGTGATGTTTCTTACGCTCACCTGGACTGTGCTGCTAGGAGAGCGGCAGTGCCACTTGGAGTGTACTAAACCCCAGTGATTTTTCAGAATGTGAACTATACTGATTTATGATGAGGATTGGCATGCTTGAGTTGCATCTCGCATCGCATGGCCGTGTTATGGCCGATATCATTCATAACTTGCACCACATAGCCTTGGTACGGTTGATTGCATTCATGTATTCATCACCATGATTCCGCATTACTCTAACCTTGCATTCTGAGCACGCTCATATTGCCCACACACTTACACTACCCTCTAAGCTTTCTATAAGCTTATGCATGATTGATGCATGCAGGTGACTCTAGGATGCAGTCGTAGAATAGTAGTAGCGGGAGTGTGCAGTCGAGCTTTTGGAGTTTTCGTTATTTGCATTATCTTGTATTTCCTTTCAGACGCATTGTACTTAAAAGTTTTTGATCATAGTGGATTTTGTGATGGTGTTCTTGTGGTTATTGTTCGTGGGTTATGCTTATGGTTATGCTCATTACAATAAATTGATGATTTGAAATCCTCCTTGTAGCATCCCAGGATCGGAACCTGGTGTATGGGTGCCGGGAGCCGAGAATGGGGTACTACGGAGGCTGTCGGCGCCAGATTCGGTGATCAGGAATTTTGTGAGCCCGGTTTTCGAGTTTGGGGCATGACATAAGATCTTTTCGAGTGAGTTGAGACAACAATCTGGCTATCTTAGAAAAATCTTTAATAAATCGGCGATAGTAGCAAGCAAGTCCGAGGAAACTCCTAACTTCTGTAACGGAACTGGGCTACTCCTAGTCCTGTACTGCGGTCACCTTGGCAAGGTCCACGGCAATTCCTTCCTTGGAAACCACGTGTCTTAGAAGCTTAACTTCTTCTTTCCAAAAGTTGCATTTCTAGTATTGTGCAAACAACTGGTTCTTCCTGAGAGTACCGAAGACTGCTCGTAGGTGTTCTTCATGATCTTTCTGACTCTTGGAGTATATCAAAATGTCATCTATAAACACGATGATGAATCGATACAGCTACGGCTGAAACACCCAGTTCATGAGGTCCATGAACACGACCAGTGCATTTGTAAGCCCAAATGGCATCACGAGGAACTTGTAGTGCCCAAAACTGGTTCTGAATGCTGTTTTCTGCACGTCTTCATTCCTAACGTGCAACTGATGATACCCGGACTGTAGGTTAATTTTTGAGGAATATTGTGCCCCTTTCAACTGGTCGAACAGGTTATCAATCTTGGGTAGAGGATACTTGTTCTTGACAGTGGTGTGATTCAATTTGCGATAATCAATACGCAATCGCAGTGATCTGTCTTTCTTCTTTATAAATAACAAAGGTGCTCCCCAAGGAGATACGCTCGGTTGTATGAAACCTGAATCTAATAGATCATCAATTTGTCTCCTCAACTCCTTCATTTCACATGGAGGCATGCTATACGTCGGTAAAGAGATAGGTGTCGCACCCGGTACTAGGTCAATGGTAAAATCGATCTCCCATTAAGGAGGTAGCCCAGGGATCGTTCTGAACATGTTCGTGAAGTCTTAGGTTACAGGCATGTTCCCAAGTGTCAGACTATCAAAATCTTCCAACAAATATGCATAATAATGAATGCAGTCAAGACAACTGACCTGAACAGGAAAAGTGAAGGTCGTGTTCTCGGGCCCATGTGCCATCACTAATCTGGTTTCGCAGTTGATCTCGACCTTCATCTCAGTGAGCCAATCCATGCCAAGGATGATATCATAATGATATATCGTGGTGACAATTAAGTCAATGCACACCACCCTGCTTCCTAAGTCTATCAGGCAACCTTTACAAAGCTTCATGGTATCAGTAAAAGTTCCTGCTGCCGCGATGACTCTCACCCTAACCATATGGGTAGTGTTTAGCCCTAATCGCTTAACGGTGGAGTATGCAATCATTAATATAGTGGACCCAGTGTCCACCAACAGAAAAACTGGTGTACCTCGGATGTGGGCAGTGACTTCGAAGGCTAAAGGTACTGCAGTTGCTGACTCAGATGCTTCATCTGCAAGTGCATATACACGCGCTTGTTGAGAACGATTGGGTTGCGCGGCCATAGGTTATTGAGGCAGCCTATATCGAGGTGCAGGAGGTCGGTTGAAAGGCTATGCTAGTGGCACAAATCATAAAGGTGGAGCTGATATAACTTGTAGTGGCTAGTGGTTGAACTTTTAAGGCGGTGTAAAGCCATTGTCCCTCATCTTAGTAAAGCAAAATGGCTCGTTATGACCCATCTTCTTACAGTAGACGCACCAAAGATCTGATCGCCTCTACTGGATCGGTGGAGCCATTAGCCTAGGAGGTAAATTTGAATGCGGTCTCTTGCTAAGGAATGGTTGGTTCGGCAATTTAGGCTGAGGTCTCGGGCCCATTGGTATATGTGTCCGAGACACTCTATCTCCATCCTGCTCAACTCGTAGGGACATGTTCACTAGCTCAGTGTAGTTGGGAATGCTAGCGCAACACATATTCGTGCGGATATCAGCCCGCAGACCCACTGAAAATAGCCGCATCCTCATCGACTCGTCTGCTAATATCAACGGAGTATATCTGGCTAGCTCCGTAAAACGGTTCTCGTATTCTGCCATAGTCATTCCTCGTCGGAGGTGGAGAAATTCACCCTCCTTTTCATTACAGTAAGTGAGGGGGAAGTACTTTCCATGGAAACAAACCTCGAACGCATCCCACATCCACACATATCCTGCGGGAATGGTTCATAGGATGCTGTCCCACCAAAGACTATCCTCCTTCTCAAACATATAGGTAATAAGCTCCACTTACTCTGCCTCAGTACAGTGCAATGGCTTCATCATCTTAGATATATGATCCAACCAATACTCGGCCTCCTCGGGTCGGTGAGTACCCACGAAAGTAGGAGGACGGAAGCGTTGAAAGCACTCAAACAAGCCACTAGTGTTCATAGCTCCAGCAAGCTATACAGGTGGCATAGGCGGGACCACATTCATATTTTGGGTAATGGCCCCCATAATAGTGGCCAAAACTTGCTGTTGTTGTTACATTAGGAGCATTATCTGCTCCAACCTATCAAGGGGAGAAGCTGCCTGAGGCATGTGTGGCATCGACGAAGACGCACGTTTCTATCCCAGAACCGGTGGTGCATTCGGTGTTGGCCCATTTATAGGGTCAGTGGCTAGCTGTGAATCCAGCATTGTCTCAATATCCGGGCCCAAACTGGGGTCCGTATGGCTATTGCTCAGGGGAGATGCCCCGTCAATCGATCTGCCAAGTGCGAGACGTGCTTATTCCGAGTGTTTTTAGGAGGCATTCCCTACATACAACATAGGGTGCAACATGTGAAAGATTAGGATAATATTACCCGCTTTTTCCAAACATTCTACACATTCCAAATCAAAAGAAGCATCATGCATTTCATTTAACCAAGATTTGTCACAATACATGAGATGTAGCATTACATGAATTATGACAGAGAATGCATGTGAGCTAATTTAACAAAAAGCTTGAACACTAACTACTCGAACATTCCACTAAGCCAACCAAGGCTATTACAAAGAAAAATAAGAAACAAAAGAAATTAGAAGACAACTACAACACATGGCTAGTCCTTTGACTCAGGCGAAGGTGGAGGCACACCCTTATCCTGAATACAACACAGGAGGGTCTTTAAGGTGCGAGACATTCTCTTTAATTTTTGTTTCAAATAAGCTTGATTCTCTTTGAACTCCTACTTCAGGGCAGCCTGGTTTTCTTCAATCTTCACCATGAAGGCTTCTAAGGCAGCCCGATCATAGTGGTCTTCATGTGTAGTAGGAGGTCCCCTATCTGAATCTTGGGCCTCCTCCACCTCTTCCTGCTCTTCCTCCTCACTTCCTTCTTCATCCTCACCGTCTTCTTCATCACTACCTTCTTCATCATTGCCTTCTTCCCCTTCATTTCCTTCTTCATCTTCACTTCCATCTTCCTCTTCACTTTCTTCTTCTATTTCATTCCCATACTCATCGAGTCGGGCTTGGCGTTGCCTAGGGCCAATCCCCATATTGTTGAGCGTAGTCTCACTGATGAAGTGAATAGGTGCAATATCATCCATATTAAGTATGAAACTGAAATTCCGCGCAATCTTGTAGATAAGTCGGCCGAATGGGAGTGATGAGTCCCCCCGAGTAGATCGCGTGGTCTTGATTATCTGCCGTAGCGAAAGTAGGCAGGCACAACTTGTCTCTCTGTCCAGCTCTGTACAGGCATTCTATATGGTTACTCCACCTAGGATACATGTTGTACATGCATATGTGGGGGAGTAGGCGGAAGTCTGCCATCATATTAGTTGATGTGAGGCTATTGTTTCACCTCCAATTAGCCAGTCGGCCACAAAGAAAATGTGTGGAGAGTTCTTTCTCTCGTCTACTAGTGAGATGAGTTTCACTAGCATGTACCACACCATGATCAATTCCCATAATCTGGGCTATGACGTCCACATCAACTATGGCTTCTTACCTCCCCAAAGGAATAGTAAACTGAAGAGGCTCCAGCATTGGGTTCCGTATGTGGCCAAAGAAGCCTCACACAGTGCCTTCACTTGCACGAGCTTTGCCTTCAAATATGGGGCCCCACCCGGTCTCCAACAGAAGGTCAGTCACTGGGTACAGTCCAAATAATTTCTCATCAACATGTGCTTCAAATACAACTTTACGGTTACGAAACCTACTTAGTTCGGTGCCCGCCGGTAGAGATCTTTCCAACGAGATTCGAGGATCGAGGTCCCGTTTTGATCTTCGCTCTCGCTCGGCACTTCTACTAGCCTCGGCATCCATCTTCTTCCTTGAGCGGCTTGGACAACTCGGCTCGGCCTCATCCGGGGCTGCTCTTCTCTTTCCCATAAGGGAAAGGAGCATTGAGATGGAGAAAATGAGAGTGACAAGCTCAAAGAGAGCCATTGAGTTGAGAAGCTTGAAGGATGAGATGGGTTTGTGGGTTTTAAAGGTTATGAGACACAAAAGAGGGCCTTTGTGCTCAAGTGGGGGTGAATAAGGAAAATGGAGAGTTGCAAGAGATGGTTTTTTGGAGAAATAATGGTGGAGGGGTGGAAGATGTAGAAGAAATGAGGGGTTTAAATGTATGGAAGGAGAGGTTTGAGAGAGAAATGGGGTTTTGGAGGGTGTCGCCGCGCCCCTCTGGGGTCACCGGCGGTGGCTCCACCCTATGGCGGTGGCCAACCTCTCCCGGGGTGCCATGGGTGTGCGTGGGACCCCCTGGGCCCCACTGGTTTTCATGGTTTAGGTCCTTAGGCCCGCAAGGTCCGTTCTCCTAGCTGTACGCGAACGTATTTACGCCTTTATGGTCTGTTCTAGGTTTTGACTCCCCAACTTATAGTTCAAACCTGTCGATTGATGGCCTAAAAGTTGCTAAGATCACTTCACATGATCCAGAACGCGTAAACGCTACATTACTGCAGTCAATCTCACCTGTCAGCGAAATTTTTAAATCCCATGATAGTTTCTAAATTCTATCACCCCCTTCCTAAGTCAAAGTGCATCAGAGTGCGTTGTGTTACCTATAACCTAGGTCTAGTTTAATCCAAATCATGCTCTGATACCAACTTGTAACGCCCTGGATTTCGAGGTTCGAGCAAAGCTCAACTCCCGAGATCTAACACATCACTTATGCAACATGGATAATGATGTTCAGATTTCGTTCATATTAACGAGTTAAACATGAGTGAGATTATACTAAAACAACATATCATACTCCAGAGATAAAGTAATTAAGCAAGCGGAAGTCTAAAGTATATGTATTAAAATAAGTAAGCGGTTCATAGCATCCAGAGTATGATGATGTAACAGGGTTTTATATATACAAGATTTCTGCCAAAATATACAAAATGTTAAAATGTAGGTGTCCAACTAATCCATGTGACCCTGCAATCCCGTCGAGCTAGTACAAGGTCTACGTAGACCCGCTTAATAGCTAAACATAGGAGAATTCCTCCTCATCTATGAAGTCCAAATCAGCTGGATAGACTTCGTCATCACCTGCATCTACAATAGAGTCTGGTTGGTGTTTTAAAACACCTTCCCAGGGTGGGAGTGAGTGATCAACTCAGTGGTACTATAAGGCAAAGGTTAACATGTTCTTAATTCAATCAAGTAGTAATGATAAAGCAGTACAACAATCATTCCCTAACTACGCTTGTTAATACAAGGATGGTATGCAGTAATGATGTATGCCCTCACACAAAGCTCCCTCACAAGCGACTCCAACAACCAAGTTCGTGCATGAAAACCTCCCTAAAGTGCACCTTCCTCGCCAAAGCACATGCAATGCGGTGCATGATCATGTTAGCCGAGTACTTAATTAAGCTTATTTATACACCAGGTTCAGGAAGCTAAGGTACCTCCCTTTATATCATTGACCCAAGCAAAGGATCCATTTAGGGTCGTTAATCCTAGTTAACCACATATAATAGGCAAGTTGTAGGGTATCACCCCTAATGAAAAGCAGTTGATAAGCAAATTCATAGTTTATACTCACAGTCACTACAGGGAGGCTCGTCACGTCAGCGTAGGCCGACAGCTCGAACACGGTATCCCATACTACCTTGCCCAGCTCACGAATTTGGGTTGCTCACTGGTCACTACGGGGAGGCTCGTCACTCTAACATAAGCCGACAGCTCGACCGTGGTGTCCCATACCACCATACCCAACTCATGAGTCTTAGCAGATCGTGGTACCATGGTTAAAACGGGTCTTATATTGGTAGGTGGTACCTTAGTTTCAAGCAGTGGTGTCCATACATGGTAAACACACAATAGGCCAATCGGTTTATTTGACAAGTTCAACTAGTTCGGGTGCACGCCGACTTAATCGACATGGAACACATAAGCACTCCACGTTGCCTAACCACTGTTGACAATCGTTGTATGACCTGAATTCATCGAACGTATCTAATGTGGTGAGACTAGTTCGGCCACCCAAACGGGAATTGTTACCAATTGCCTGGACTACGTTGTAGTCCTAATCTTACTCAGATGTAGCAGGTAAATACATCTGATAATCATATCAGCATTTAACAAACAATTAAGTGAATCCTTCATTTAAGCATTTCATCAAACACATTGAACATGTTACCAAATATTTACATTTCATCCATAAATCGCATAGTCAAAATTAAGATTACATGAAGGAAACTATACATATGAATAAGGTAATTGAGAATCTTATCTCAATACCCTTATTAAATACAATTCATCAACAATTTCTCATTCAGACATTTAATTAAACACTTAGAATACATTACCAAATACATAGAGTAGATTAGTTACAGCATATATTATGGTAAATCCTTACACAAAGAGATCGTCATACATACGACAAACATGAATCCAGAATTTTACAGTCATGACAAGCACACATCACAATTTCATGTTCATTCAAACTTTTCAACAAACACATGGAATGCTTCTTGTATTCAACATAGTTCACACATGTATAATATATTGAAAACGTCGTAACTAAGATCATATGGCAGCAATCAAGTTAGACATAAATCATTAACTAACATTGAAAGCATTGAAAACCACAACCTAAACATTTATGTCTGCACCTTTCATCGGAATACTCGTTTCGGACTCAGTTCGAATCCTATGTTCCCGAAAATGGAACGACGGGTACCTAAATCATGAAATTCGTTAGCTAGGTTAACAAACGACTATTCTAGATATTAAATACGGCGTTAGGGTTTGGATTTCTTACCCAAATTGTAGTTGAAACAGGTTGAGTAGCGTAATAGAGAGGTGATTCAACATGTGGAGTTGTGGGAAAGAATCCCAGCAAGGATCTCCAAGAATCCTTCTTCCTTTGTTCCTCTTTTCTCTCCTTTTCTCTCTCTCTCTCTCCCTTAGGGTTTTTAGAAAATTCGTATGAGGGAGAGATGGGGTGGTTTAAGGGCTTTATATAGGCCCAGAACTGATGTAAATGGCCCCAGGGCCATGGAATACTTGGTTTCTATCCAAAGGGCACCTGTTTCAGGCAAACAGGGCTCATCACGTGGTCCGTTACTCACCTACATCACAAAGTAAGTTCCTTGACAATGGATCTATGCCAGGATGTGATTTCGGCACGATTGGATAGTCCGATCAGTTGTAGAGGACCCGTGTCAGATCAATGGTAATGTTTGCTCGATCGGGACCACAAGTATACGGATATGAGCAGGGAAATTTCCTTTTACCCTCAGTGAAGTTTGGTTAGAAACCGACGGTTTGAAATCCTCAATTTCGTGCGTAAGTGAAAGGCCCAATTTACTTAAGTTTCATTTCATTTTCTAAAGATATTCGTGTTTCTCACACACTTTACTCAAGACTAAATATGTGCGTTTCTGGATACTATTTAGGCTCGATTCCCGCAATGGTTGTCAAGTCCAATAAGACGGTCATAACCGTATAGTTTCGCAGTCATCAGCCTTTCGACGTGTGGTCTAGGTTCGATAAAGAGTTTTAATGTGCTCCCGAGAGCAACAAGCTCTTGGAATTTTTCCTAGGTTTTAAAGTAGTGTTGAGTTAGTGGTATTGGTGGTTTTGGGTCTTACCATTTGTATAAATAGTGGTTCGAGTTAAATCCCCCGATTAATTCAGCAAGTACTTAATTAATTTTCACTTAAATTTCTACATAATACGGTCCTAGGGATTTCTGCCTGTGGTGGTACTCGGGTCTTTGTACGGATTTTTGCTTCATAAATTCGATGTCATCAACCCGTGCTCGATGTCATCGAATGGTAGCTTCGATGTCATCGAATAGTGATCGTTGACACAATCGATGTGAATTCTGCACTTGTTCATTTGACTTTATTCCTTTGCCACTTGGTTTTCTTGAATATTGAGACCTTGAAATTTTCAACCTTTCTCTTCTAAGATTCATTCTTTGCATTGGTGATCTTTGAGCATCAAATCCATGCTTTTAGCACATTTTTCAATCCAACCTCTTAAATTCACCTTGTAATACAAATATGAGTAAAATAGGACATTAAGCATTATCATGTTCATAAAACTAAGATATAAATGGGGGATAATATGTAATATTTGACCCTCAACACAATCCCTAACCAGCATTTTACTAGTCTCAAGCAAAGTATGCATGAAATAAATCTCAATGCTCAATGTCCAAAACCTCTCTAGGAAAACAATCTGTTGTTCACTCAAGTATGAATGGGTAGCAATAAGGTACGAAAGTGAGATTTTGAAAACCTAAAGCCAAATCACATAAGCAACTAATCAAGAAAATTCTCTGTCCATTAAATCGAAGCATAAATTGCATATCAAGTTTTTCAATGTGCTCAGTGAAAATAAACTTACTTCTTGTACGAATATTATTAATTTATCATGTTAGCCATGCTCATCACTTCAAGACCGGTTTGAAATTCAAGTACTGATTCCGAACTTATCCCCTTCTCCTTCTTTTTCCAGTTTTTGATTTTATATCGATGGTCAATTTTCATTCTTTATTTTTGCATTCTTTTCCAATCTTTTTATTCTTTTTCATGACCTTTTTGTCGATCTCCTATTTTTTAACTGGTTCTTTTCTTCTTTTAAGGTGGATAAAATTCTCCAGACTCAATTCCCACCATCTATCAATGATTCACATGCTAACAATCAAAACTTCTAGCATGTCTTATAGAATACAGATTGAATGTGTCTTGTGATTTATATTAACATGATAATCAAACTACCTCTTAATTAATTGAGTGCAAGAACTTAGGTGATAGATTATTTAGATGATCATCTCTAACAATCCAAAATTCAATCTCTATCTTATCATACTCAAAGCGTTCTTAAGTACACAATTCATTGCTTCCCAAATAGATTTCAACTTGAAACAAAGAAAATTTTCAAAATTTTTGCTCAAAACTGAGAAAACATTGATTAGTTTACCTAATCCCCTATCCCCAACCTAAAAATCTACATTATTCTCAATGTAAAAGAAATAGGCATGTAATATAAATGAGGCAATGAAAAGAAAAGGGAAGTAATGGAAAGGTAATACCTGAAGAAGGAATTTTGAGGCTTTTCCAATGATCTCAGTGCGAAGATGGGTTAACACAAGAATTAAACCAACAAAAAAGCAAACTATCCTAAAATAGCGAAAAACAAACTATCCTAAACATATATATGAAAGTAATAAACTTAACTATACCTCTATCAGACTAGGAGGTCAATCGTAGTAAACCGGATCAATCAGAGGTATGGACATGTCCTTTGAATCGAATTTCTCAACAAATGGCTTTAATCGATGTCCATTCACTTTGAAAACATTGCCATTGTTTAGATTCTGAATCTCGACGGCCCCATGAGGATAGACATTAGTTATTGTGAAAAGGGTCAGTCTAACGAGATCAAAGTTTACCCGGAAAAAGATGTAATTGAGAATTATACAAAAGGACCTTCTGACTTGGTGTGAATGATTTTCGAAGAATATGTTGGTCATGAAACACCTTCATCCTGTCCTTGTAAATTCTCGAGTTCTCATATACATCATTCTGGATTTCTTCAAGTTCATTCAATTGTAGTTTGCGCAGTGAGCCAGCGTTCTCCAAATTGAAATTTAGATTTTTAATAGCCCAGTAGGCCCTATGTTCCAACTCTATAAGTAAGTGACAAACCTTCCCATAGACAAGTCTAAAGGAATACATTCCGATAGGGGTCTTAAATGTAGTACGGTAAGCCCATAAAGCATCGGTCAAGCGAATTGACTAATCCTTACGATTAGAGTTAACCATTTTCTTCCAAAATATGTTTAATTTTCCTATTGAAAATCTCAGCTTGCCTACTTGTTTGTGGGTGGTAGGCAGTGTTCACTTTGTGAGAGATGTCATATTTCTTCATTAAGTGCGTAAATGACCTATTACAAAAATGTGAATATCCATCACTAATAATGGCTCGAGGCGTTCCGAACCGAGAAAGGATGTGATCTCTTTTAAGAGTTTAATAACCATTTGATGATCATTGTTCCAGCACGGGATTGCTTCGACCCATTTAGTGACAGTCTACTGTTAGCAAAATGTAGAAATTTCCAAAGGATTGGGGGAATGGTCCCATGAAATTGAACCCCCAACAATCAAATGCTTCAATGATCAGAATGGGGTTCAAAGGTATCATATTTCGATGAAACAATGCTCTCAATTTCTGACAATGGTCATAGGCTTTGTAAAACTCATGAGTGTCCTTAAACATAGTGGGCTAGCTAAAGCTACACTGCAGAATTTTGGTCGTGGTCTTTTTAGCAGAAAAGTAACCACCACAGGCCTAAGATTGATAGAAAGAGATGACACTTTAGTGTTCATTGTCTGGCACACATCTCCTTAAGATTTGGTCTGGGCAATATTTAAATAAGGATGGATTATCCCAGAAGAATTTACATACCTCAGTAAAGAATTTCTTCTTATCTTGCGCAATCTATGTGTTGGCGTGTCACGCCTCAAACTCGAAAACCGAGCTCAAGAATTCCCGATCACCGAATCCGACATCAATAGGCTCTGTAGTACCCCATCTCGGCTTCTAGCTCCCATACAACATGTAGCACCCCGTACTTTTCTGTACCCAAGTGTTACCATGAGAATCTGACTTAGTATAAACACAACCCTGATTTAGGTGAACATTCATACTCTAACCTATCTTAAGTTAATACCCTAATAATTCATTTCAAATGTGATGTGATTGTGTGTACACACACACACACACACACACACACACACACACACACTATAATACAAAGAAATTTTATAGTTATTCGTAGTAATACATATGTTACTTGGATTGTTCAAATTTTTGTATAATATTTAAACTATATATTATTACAAAAATACATTATAAATAGTAATGATTGTAAAAAGATACTTATTTATGACTATTAATATGTTATACTAAGCAAAGATAAAAATATATTTTATTATATAATCTAAGACATTAATTACTAATATTATTATAATGAACGAATAAGAATACTACATAAATTAACTATAGTACACCTAGAATATTCTTAATGATATATATATATATATATATATACTATTACCAATTAAACTTTATTAATTAATAAATGATTATAAATATAATATGTTAGTAATTATGTTTTAATGCAATATATATGTATATATACATATTCTTATGTAAGATAATACCTACATAAATGGGTTGTGGACCTGATTGGCCCACTAGCTAGATGAACGATCCTGTTCTCATGAGTGAACGATCAGGCACTTATGTGCCACAGCTTAAATGATATGGCCCACCTAAGCCATGGATCCACCCCATTCTTCGGGCCGAGCCCTAAATTGACATGGCAAAATGCATGGACGAAGTGGATCAGGTCACAGACATCACTGTGGACCCCACAATTGCTGCGTGTGCACAGCAGGTACATGCACCCACTGTGCACTGGAACATGGGACCGGTCAGAGCAGCTCTGACCAAAATTTCTAAAGAAGGAAATTCCTTCGTTCCTTCTCCCGTGCCCTGCACGTTTTGAACGGACGAAGGGCCGTCCATCGGTTCCAATTGTGGCCCACCATCATGGCCCGTATGGGCGATCTGAACCATCCATCATGATCAGACGAGATCACTGACAAAACCCTAGGTGTTCTCATGTGGAACTGTGCACATGTGTGTACAGGAACTCCAGCGCAAATGGAGCTGTGTGCAGCTTGTTTCTGAAAACAGAAAATTCCTTCCGTGCGCAGTTGGCAATTTGTAAAGTGCAGTCTCCCCCTATCTCAGCCACACGATGAGAGACATCCTGGCCCTCTATTCAAAACCAGGGGGATTGGGGAAATCGACGCCAACGAGCAAACCGTGGCCGATTTTGTGCGCCAACGGATTTCTCTTTGCCACGGAATGAATCTGGGCCATCCATCCCTCATCTGATGGCCCTAAAGGGGCTAGGGCGAACCGTATGAGAAGGAGAATCGAACACCTCTACACCGTTTCCTCCAGTTCCTTCGAAACCTTAGAAAAAATAGCCGCACCCCCTTTGGGTTTGAACCCACCGAAGAAGCCTCCCTGAAGCTTCGATCCTTCGCATCCTCAAGCTTCCTGGGATAAGTCCGCACTGTCCAGCAACTTTCGTTCGAAGAAAAAGGTTAGGATCTCGAATTCGCCATTAACGCTTTACCTATCTTCCTTGTTTAAACAGTTTCTGTGAGATTGTATTGGAGCTCGAATCTCAGATCTAAGCACTCATAGGGTGGTCTTTAGATCGACATCAAACCCCTGTAGTTTGATCCAAGAGCCATCCCAAGTGTATGAGGGAGATTCCCAGCTGTTGCACACGATCTGGTCATTGACTCGTTGAACTGAGTCGGGTTGAGTGTTGCCAAGACAGGTCAAACTCTGCCCGAGTCCGGGACTTGTGGAAGTCCACAAGGAGTGACCGAGAGTGGAAATAGAGGGAGAAACGAGAGAGAGAGAAAGGGAGGAGAGGGCGCAGTTGCCTGTTGCACGCACCCAACT
Source organism: Magnolia sinica (assembly GCF_029962835.1). Classification (NCBI taxonomy): domain Eukaryota; kingdom Viridiplantae; phylum Streptophyta; class Magnoliopsida; order Magnoliales; family Magnoliaceae; genus Magnolia; species Magnolia sinica. The sequence continues at coordinate 48,465,530 of NC_080580.1, forward strand.
CAATGAGTCAACAACTCAGGCGCTGGTTGGGTCCAGGTATAGCTGGACGTCCCAACAAGAGAAGAAGAAGAAAAGATAAATGAGAGGGAGAAAGGAAGAATAGGGAGAGAGGTAGGGAGAGAAAACATAAGGGAGGGGGAGAGGGAGAGCGTGTGTGGCCGTGAGCTGACTCACTGCTGAGTCGAGTTGAACTCGGACCTAGTTCAAGTTGGATGTTTTGCTGGACCGAGTCCAGCCATGGGCAGTTGTTAAAGAAAAAAAGGGGAGAAGAAAGTGAATGAGAGAGAGAGAGAGAGAGAGAGAGAGAGAGAGAGAGAGAGAGTTGGGAGTCGGGTTAACTCGCTGCCGAGTTGAGTTCGAGTTGACTCGGTCCAGATTCTTGCTGGATATTCCAGCAAAAGATGGGTGTGAGGGAGTGAAAGAAAGAATAAAAGAAAGAAATGAAGAAGGAAAGAAGGAAAGAAGGAAGGAAGGAAGGAAGAAAAGTTCTGAGTTGACTCAGTTTAAAACTGAGTCAAACGCGAATCAAGCTTGTAAGATGAGATTTACTTTTGAGAAAGATTAGAAGCTTTCTAACATCTCAATTAAATTCTTGGAAATTGGCTAAGTTGAGTTAGAACCAAAAAAATTGGATACGTGTCTCTCAAAACTTCCATTGTTATTTTAATTGAAATTTAATTATTGTCATTAATACCCTTATTTGAATATAGGAGTTCGTCCTCTTCAATTCCACTTCTAATATCGCCACGACTCTACACTAGATCGAGTGCAGGTGATTCATTCATAAGGTGAGGACTCACCCTTTGAGCTTCCCACTTAAATTTACTAATATGGACATAAATGATACTTAAATCCTATGTAGTTAGTAACTCTAAGTTATTTACCTTACTTATTTCTTTTCATGAATATGCTAATATGGTGCATGATTGGCTCATGTAATGTATAAATATTATGTCTCTTTAATGCTAGTAACATGAATGATTCGGTTGCCACATGTTGTAGAGTTTGCTAATTAACCAAATGCTGTTGTTTGTGATTATCTTATGGATTGAATATAACATATTAAAGACTTACCATCTTTCGGGCCCTATTTGACTTATACGGGATTGATCACACGCTTGCCTTATAGCTTGGACCACACTTTGCCTTACATGTATTGGACCATTAATTTGCCCTTGGTGGCGTTGATGGAACATTAGTGCCCTTTGTGGCTAGTTGATTCTCTCTTCATTTTGCGGTGTTCAATCATGTGGTGATTTTCGGGTGGAGTGGGTGTTCGCTTAACGATTTCCTAGCCATCTTGCGTTGTTCACATACGATGTGATTTCCTGGTGAAGTAGAGTTTTGCATGTTGGGTTGCTAGCCATCTTGCGGTGTTCGGTCATACTGTGATTTTCAGGTGGAGCGGGTGTTCGCTTAGCGATTTTCTAGCCATCTTGCGGTATTCATGTACAATAGATTTTCGAGTGGTCTAGAGTTTGTATGTTGCTTGTCTCTTCATCTTGCGGTGTTTAGTTGTACCATGATTTTTGGGGGGAGCGTGTGTTCGCTTAGCGATTTCCTAGCCATCTTGCGGTGTTCACGTACGATATGATTTTGGGGTGAAGTAGACGTCGGTATGTTGTTCTCTCTTCATCTTGCGGTGTTCAATCGTACCATGATTTTCGGGCAGAGCGGGTGTTCGCTTAGCGATTTCCTAGCCATCTTGCAGTGTTCACGTACGATTTGATTTTCAGGTGAAGTAGAGGTTTAAAGTTTGATTTTCTAGTCATTTTATGGAGACTGTTTTGACTATCTGGACACGCCCCTTTACATTACGGTTTTCATTACACTCCCTTAATTTTGAAATTGTGTTAACTAGCTTAATTTTGAATACTAGTTATGATTCTTGAATTGTGTTGTTTAAAATGCTCTTTCTCATATATCGCGATTCATGTAGGGTTATGAATGATGAGTGTGTAATCTTAAAGGGTGCTCCTCACTACGATAGTCATTGACGCTATTAAACCGTAATAGTTGATGGAGATATAGGGCGAGCCGATGCTGTTCACTAGGTTGCTAGAGCAGATCGAGTAGCTAGGGAGCTAGGTGGGGTCCTTGCAGCCCATATCGAGCCCCACCACTAGCTGATAGATTCTTGTTTTTGCTTATATGAACTTGTTATTTGGGATTGTATAAGTCCTGTATGGGCGCTACATTTGAAATTTCATTATGGTTGGAATATTCTTATTCAATGCATGGTTTATTCTAGTTTCATTTCTGTTAACTCTGATTAATAATAAACGGTTCAAATTTACACTAGATTTTATAATCTAACACTCGGGTTGTTGAGAAACGGGTTATATACTCGGGTCCTGAAAACACGGAGCGTTACACAACAAATTTCGATCTTGGGATCCTATAAGGAGGATTTTTAGTGTGATTTTTTTTTTGTAAAGGAGCATAACCACAAGCATAACTAAGTCACAAACGACAACATCGTCACATATCTACTATAATAAAAAACTTTAGAGTATAATACATAAAGGGGGAATACATGACAGATATCAAAGCTTAAGAAGCTCAGCCGCACTCTTGCCTCAGGTCGACTGCGTACTAGCGTCACCTGCACGCAACGATCATACATAAGCTTATAGAAAGTTTAGAGGGTGGTGTAAGTGTGTGCGCATGGTAAGTGTCAAGTATGCAATATCGGAGTAATGTGGAAACATGCTGATAAATCCATGAATGCTATTAGCCATACTAAGGCTATGCAATGCAAGGCCTACGTGGCTAATGTTATATGCAAGATGCAACTCAAGCATATCAATCATCATCTGAATCCATATATCAATACAGTTTAACTCTGGAATATCACTAGGGTCTAATACACTCTACACAAGATCGTTACCTACTGGACGCACAACTATGCAAGTGGAAGAGACCACACTATCCACCTGGCCAGTAGTCGGCCAATATCTACCCAAAACATCGATAGCGGACCCATTTATGAGCTGGTTAAACTCAGCCTATCTATGCCCCCTACCCTCGGGCGAATAAGGCCACACCCCCTTCCAATTGACCACGACATAGTGGGAGACGCGGCCTAATGGTATACGGCCCTCGTGCGCTCATGTATCCACTCGGTCTAGATGTTAGAGTAACCTCTGGTACCATAAGAGTTGTGGACTTTCACCCAGGGACACCCTTGCGCCCCAATGCTAAAACCAAAATATTTTCGGTATCCAATCCTACCATCTGCGATATGCCTGCGGAGGCCACAACCCTGATGTCGCTAGGGCGTACAGTGATCATATTACACAATGCAAGATGCATGAGTCATACTATTCACTCATACATCAATCTTACGTATACCGCGTGCTCATGTGTGGCAACTCCGTCTATCAGGGAGTCTCATAAACAATCCGCCCAATGGCATATGCTATGATCAGTCACTCATATCAAGCATACATATGATGCGTATGAGGCTAGCACAAACTCAGTGCGTCCTATTAGACTAAGTACACTAGCATGATTATCAAATATAGCAAGTGATGATCGGAACCGATATGTCACTTACAAGAGTGGCTGAACGATACGCCCCATTAGACATATAGAAGTCTATATGGAATGGTCCATGTTAGACTATCATAACCTACTCTAGGTACTAGCATATTATATGTCCTAAGGTGGGGTCCAATGAAAGGATGGTGGGTCTAACACATGCATTAAGGTAGTTTTCACACAGTGGATATACCAAATCTAATACCACATATTCTTCTGTCTATGACAAGGGGTGATGATGTATTAAACAATGGTTATACCAAATATGATACCACATATTCTTCCATCTACAACAAGGGATGATGATGCACTAATGTTAAGGATGGACCTCACACTTGTCTCAATGGGGGCCCAATGATTTGGGTTAACCGAAAAAGAAAGACGGGTAGTATTAACATCAATGGGGCCAATGGTTTGGGGTAGCCCAACAAGAGAAGGTGGTTACCTCTACATCAATAGGGGCCCAATGATTTGGGTTAGCCTAATAAGAGAAGGTGGAAATGGGCTTAACAAGGGGCCCTAGTGAAGTTTATAATGGTGGACATTTAACCACCATTGTCCTAAGGTGCTGCCCATTTGGGATAGGAATTGAAATCACAACGGCGCCCATGGCCCTCCAAATATTTAGAAAATGGATGGATCGCATGTGCACATCACTCATACATGGTGGGCCTCACAAGCCAGCCCCATAATGGGCATATAACTCATACATCAAGGTAGGCCCGCATAAAGGCGGCCATATTAATGAATAGATAGTGTGCATATAACTCACACATCATGGTGGGCCTCACACCTTACAATGGGCCTCCTACAATCACAATGGGCCTCATACAATCATAATAGGTCTCATATACATCACAATGGGCCTCATATACATCACAATGGGCCTCATATACATGCAGCAAGTGGACCTTGCCCACTGGATAGTATGGAAAAAATACATCAGGTGGGTCCACACGTGTGTGGCCCACCATTTGATCAGATGGATAGCGAGGATAAAATACATACATCATGTGGACAACCCGGATGAAACACATACATCACGGTGGCTTTCACTGTCCAGACAGTGTGGATACAAAATACATGCATTACGGTGGGTCCCACCGTCCCTGCTGGACGGTGTGGATGCCACATGTGCAGGGTGGCCCTGCAGATAGACGGCGTGGTTAGAATACATACATCAGGGCCCCACCATCCATTGTTGGATGGTGGGATGCAATACATACCTCAAGGTGGGCCACGTGGGTGGGGTCCACATGTATGGACGGTGTGGATTACAACACATCCATCAAGGTAGGTCCCACCGTCCCATGTGCGAACGATGTGGATAAAGCATATTCATCAGGTCGGTTTCCACTGTCCACAGATGGATGGTGAGAATAAAAACATATATCACGGTGGTCCCACGTGGGTCCACGGGCTTGCTGGGATGAAGCTGATATTTGTGTTTTCCATTCGGTCCAGGCTAGTCCAAACGGACATCAACTATGGGCCCAAGACATGGTAGTGAGGTAGGCCCCGCTTGGATAGTGGTGTGGCTCACTAAATGTACGGTGTGAAAAAAAATACTTGCATCGTGGTGGGCTGCAAACAAGGAAAAGAGAGAGAGAGGGAAAAACGTGTGGAGGGGAGGGGCTCTGCCACTATGAGCCGTCCCTATACATGATACGTAGCATACATCAAAAGGGTCCCACCAAATGTGGGCCCTCAAATCATAAAAATTAATGGTGGAAATCCCTTTCCCACCCATAAGATTAAGGTCTAGATGACCTTCTTACAATAGAGAAATAAACATCATAATGGGGTCCATGGAGAATGACCCCATCATGGGATGAACATATGAATCATGGTGGGCCGTTGGCTACACCTAGGGTCCAAAGTGAGATCCATACCATCAATCGGTAGGCCCCACTTGGCCCATCATCGAAATCACAAATCTAGTCCTATAAACACCCACTGATTACTAATCTTCTTAGTTCCTTATAATGCTAACCTCTTGGCTGCTTCTTTGATGGAAGATGATGAAGATTGAAGGATTAGGATGAGAGATTTGGGGTAGGAAGTGGGCCACATACTTGGTTATTTTCTCTCCTTGGAATGCTTGGACGGTCACTCTTCCTTAGGCTGCTTGGGGAATGGGTAGAGAATGAGAGAGAGAGAGAGAGAGAGATGATGGGTTGTAAGGGAGATAGGATGGAGTGATGGGTGTGAGTGACATGAGAGTTGACTTTGGGGAGGGTTGCTTATCTTAGGGAGAAAGAAAGCATAGGTTGGTGATGGGATGTGTACTTGACTAGTGATGTGAAAGATGGGTAGAGATTCTCTCGAAATCTCTCAAAATTCACAAAGCATGGCATTTCCTTGAGATATACGTTGGCCCATAACTCCTGGCCTGGGTATCGCATTGGCGCACGAGATGCGGCGTTAGAACCGTGGCGACGGTGTGATCGCTAGGGTATAGGTTTCGAGTTGAGTTAACTCAGATCTTTGAGATGCGACTTATGGTTGTGCGCAAATGCTGACTACAGGTCGTTGGTTACCGAAATTCGACGGAGAGGACTAGGGCATGAGCCTTACATGCCGTGAAACCTATAGAAGATAATTAGCAATATCCGCAAACCAAGGTGAATGAGAGACTTTAAACAATTGTTCATCAGTGAACATATCATTTATATGTGTCATCTCAAGGGAATCAGAGAGATGAATGTGGGAAAGATGATCAGCCACTACATTCTTTACTCCCTTTTTATCTTTTATTTTCAAATCAAATTCTTAGAGTAGGAGGATCCATCTTATCAAGTGGGGTTTAACATCATTCTTAGAAAGAAGATACTTAAGTGCTGCATGATTTGTGTAGATGATGATCTTGGATCCAATTGTAACGCCCTGAAATTCGGGGGTCGAGCATAACTCAGCTCCCGAGTTCCAAAACATCACTTATGCAACATAATTAATGAATGATGTATGTTGACTGTATTAGCACATAAACATGGGATAGATTAAGCCAAAACGCAGATATGATTCAGGGGTAAGTGAATAAAGCAAGCGGAAGACTTATAGTAAAATATGTGTACAAGTGTAAGCCCCTGAATTACATATACAACCAGATCGTGTAAAAGTGTTATTCATCAAAATTATAAGTACAAGTTACATCATTTCAGTTCCCAAAATAGTAATCCCATAGATCCCGCGCAACAGACCGAGGCTCGCTAGAACCCGTCAGAGCATATAGGAGAAGGCGGCCTCGTCGTCATCCAGCTCCTGCTCTGCCTCGGGCGTCGCATCCACATCTGCGACATCAGGGCCTAAGAGTCCGGTGGGTGTGTAACACCGCCCGAAACGTGGGAGTGAGTGATCAACTCGGTGGAACAATAAGGCACAGGTTAACATGTTATCGATTCAATCAAACAGGTAATGATAAAGCGGGACAATTAAATAAATCCTAAGTACTCTTATTAATGCAAGTATGAATGCGGTATGATGCGTGCCCTCACGCGTACACCCTCGGCGTCTTCATCTTACGTTACGCATGACATCGCCTCAAAGTGCGCCACATCTACAAAGCACATGCAAATGCGGTGCATGGATATGATTACCAAGATGTTATTAGTCCGTTTCACACAACAGGATTGGGAAGCTCAGATACCTTCCTCATGTCACCATCCAAACAATGATCCATACTAGGGTCGTCAATCCTAGACATCTCATACGATCATATAGTTGAGGTCGTAGGAAAGGGCTCGTCACCAATCAATGCACGCCTTTCATGCCCTTACTACCACAGATCGGCTCGTCACCTCCTTGCGGTATCCGGTATGCTCGAGGTCACTACAAAGGGCTCGTCACCAATCAATGTAGCCGACAAAGACGAATATAGTGTCCCATACCACCATAATCGGCTCACGAGATTAAGTTGCTCACGGTCACTACGGGAGGCTCGTCACCCAGCGTAGGCCGACGGCTCGACCACGGTGTCCCATACCACCATGTCCGTCTCATGAGTCTTAGCGGATCAGTTACTATTGTTTTTTGTATTTGACTGGTAAGTTCGGTACCCTAGATTCAAGCAGTAGCGTCCATACATGGTTAACATACATCGGACAATCGGGTTACTTGACGAACTCGACTAGCACGAGCGCACGTTGAATTGAACGACATAGAGTGCGCAAACACTCCGCGTGGCCAAACCACTGCCGCCAACTCTAATACGGCTCGGGTTCGTCTAATACGTCCTACGTGGCGAAAGCAATCTCGACCACGAATATAGGGTCAATTACCGATCTCCTGGACTAAGGCATAGTCCCAAATATCCTACACTACTACCGATATTTATATGGAATGTAAAACAGTAATGGAACAACCACTCAAATCATGGTGCATACACATCTGAAGAATATCAACTTAACATAAATGTAAGCATAGGAATGCTTGAATTTAAATAACTTGGAATGTAAATGCATAAAGGAAATCATGCGCATCCATAGAAGTATTGAGAACCACTTCTCAACGCCTGCACTTAGTGTAATCAGTTACACTTAGGTCATTCATGCATTTCTACAAACACTTAGCATACAAGGAATAACATACATGACGTATGTTGGAATACATGCACTTAGACAATTCCCTTTACCAAGGAGTTGTCATACATGCATCTAGCATACATACATGACCAATAATCATGGCAAGCACAAGTGCATATTTTATACGTATACGGTACTTTATAAATACACTTAGAATACACAAATCTCAATATAGCACATGCATATCGGGAAAGTAATGTAAACATAACATTTGACATGTGAAATCTCATCCATAACAAGAATAAATCACTAACCGGATTGAAAGCCTTGAAAACCATAACCTATACACTTAAAGTCCGCACCTTAAGCAAAGAAAGAACCGCCGAACTGATTTAGACGGTTGTCTTCGTCAACAGCGCTAGAATACCCTAAAATAAGGATAGAAATGAGAAACAACAACACCAAGTCTAATCTAAGCTCTAACACAGGTTAGGGTTAGGTTAACTTACCCCAAAAGAACTCAAAATCGCCAAAGGAACGATTCAAAGTGAAGGTTCAAAGGTGAAGAAGAACAAGGAAGAATCAAGATGATTCACCAACCAATCTCTCTCACTAACTCTCTCTTTTCCACTCTCTTTCCAAGCTAGGGTTAGAGAAAATTCGTATGGAAATGAGAGCTAGGGTTTAAGGACTATATATAGGCCTTAAAATGATGGAAATAACCCCGTGGTCAAGGTATACTTAGGTTATAACCAAAGTACGCCTTTCTCGATCCAACGAAGCACTTCGGTGGGCCTATAACCACGAAAGGTCGGACTTAAGTTCACCGACCATGGATCTAGTCGGTCAGCCGAGTTTTCGACCAAGCTCTTGAATCGGCCGTGGCGAGACCACACTCAATTCAACGGTCACGGAATCTCGATCAGGTCCACAAGCACTAGGATATGCCTGGGCCAACCATCCTGATCAGAGGGTGAAATTGGGTCAGAATCCAACGGTCAGATAGCTTAAAATCGTCGCGCAAGCGACACGACTCAGATTTCATAAAAAGCTTAATAAATTCCAACCGTTCTCACACTCTTCACTCCGAGCTCAACCAAATCGACCCAGAACATCAGATCGACTTGATTTTCGAGGTGAAGACCAAGCCCAACTCAGTGACCGCAACAGCCTAAGATCATCGCCATCGGACTTTCGACGCGCGGTCTAGGTCCGATCCAGATCTTCCAAAAAATCCCCAGAACAACTGGATTTAGCGATGGATCCCAGATTTCAGAGTAACGTAGCGCTCACTAATCTACACGTTTAGAGCCATGCAGATACAATTTAAAGTGATTGATGCGAATTTCACAAGCAATCAAGTAAAGCGCTAATTACCCCAAAAACAACTACTTAAGGAAAGATTAGCACAAAAATTCCAAGGTCGTTACACCAATCAAGTAGGACTTAAATTTGTCCAAAGCGAACACTACGGCTAAGAGTTCCTTCTCTGTAGTAGAGTGATTCACTTGGGCAAGATTTAAGTTCTACTTGCATAATGTATAACGTAGGGCTTCTTCTCTTTTCTCTGGCCTAAAACCACCCCAAGTGCATAATCGGACGTATCGCACATAATTTCAAAAGGAAGTTCTAGTTAGGTGGTTACATGATAGGTGCAGTGGTTAACATGCTCTTAAGCTTAGAAAAAGCTTCCTGGCATTGCTCAATCCACTCATATGGTGCATCCTTTTAAAGAAGATTACATAAAGGATGAAAGAGGTTACTAAAGTCCTTTATGAATCTTCTATAAAATCCAGCGTGTCCTAAGAAGGATCGCACTTCTCGTATGTTCTTGGGTGGAGGTAAGTTAGAGATAAGATTAATCTTAGCCTTATCTACCTCAATTCCCTTGGACAAGATGATATGTCCAAGGACAATTCCCTTACGAACTATGAAATGACACTTCTCCTAATTCAGTACCAAATTCTTTTCCTTGCATCGCTCTAACACACATTTACGATTCTCCAAACAATTGCTGAAGGATGGACCAAAGACAGAGAAGTCATCCATGAAGACGTCTATTGCCCCACCATGTCAGAAAAAATACTCATCATACATTACTGAAAAGTGACGGGGGCATTACACAGTCTGAATGACATCCTTTGGTAAGCAAAGGTACTAAAGGGACATATGAATGTGGTCTTTTCCTGATCTTCAAGGGCTATCTCTATCTGGTTGTATCACGAATACTTGTCAAGGAAGATATAATACGAATGACCAACTAGCCTTTCCAAGATTTGATCAATGAAGGGCAAAGGAAAGTGGTCCTTCCTTGTGACGGTATTCAACTTCCTATAGTCAATGCACATTCGCCAACCAGTAGTGACTCTACTTGGCACTAGTTCATTGTTGGCATTAGCTATGATAGTAATTCCAGACTTCTTAGGAACTACCTGAGTTGGACTCACCTATTGACTATCAGATATAGGGTATATGATACCCACATTCAATAGTTTAAGTACCTCGGCCTTAACCACTTCCTTCATGTTTGGATTTAATCTATGTTGTGGTTGCCGGGAGGTCTTCGCATTATCCTCTAGATAAATGCGGTGAGTACTATTCCCCTGAGATCTGCAATTAACCATCCAAGGGCTCCTTTGTGCTAAAAAAGAGTAGAGATAAGCATACTCTCCTGTTCTGACTCAAGGTGTGAAGAAATCACCACCAGGCATGTCTCATCTTGACCTAGATAAACATATTTGAATTCAGAGGGTAAATATTTTAGGTAGAGCTTTGATGCCTTAAGGTTAGACAGTAGTGGCACTACATCAATTTAGGTAATTTTTTTAAATTATGGCCTCCACCGGTTGACTTCAAGTACCAGTATAGTATCAAGTGTGACACCCATCTCCCTAATCATATCATCATTTAAATCATGGGAGTGGGCCAGGTGTTTCGACCAGAAATGAAAAGCATTTGATTTGGGGAATCATCTCACTCAATAATGACAAAAAGAAAGAACTAAGGGAACAATCATCGAATTTATTCATTCTAAGTTCATTACATTCTTTTGATCCTCTGATTCCGAGATAGAATTTCTAGAAAATACAAAAGTGCAAGTATTGAATAGGTTCAAATATAAATTTCTGCAGCATTTCGGCACTTATCAGTCATGTCTCTAAGGGAGATGAGTTGTGCAGGCTTTCCGTACACTTCGTCCCTCATTGACATTATAAAGGAGTGCTAAGATCCCTTTGGAACATCTGAAATGGCTTGAGGACTTGAGAAAATGCAACATAGTATTGCCTCATAGAGTACCTGTGCAACTCCTCCCCGAGTTGCGTGGGCCCGTGCAACTCACAAGGAGTGGCGTGGCCTGGTCTTCTGTACTCCCTCTCCTTCTCTCCTTCTCTAATACCTGTCAAAGGCACCGGTCTTCTGAATATCCGATTCGACAAATAAGGGGGGTAGGGGGTATTTATAGGCTTCTGCATGTGTAAGCCCTCGAATCTCGTGTCGTGGACCCCACTTCGTATCACCGACTCAACATATTCTGCGAAGGGTAGCATGGCCCGACACAATAACGGTGTGTTATGTGGACCCACGCAACTTGGATCCCACACAACTCATGACCCAAACAACTTATGACCTACGCAAGTCACATTGTCTTCACTTTTATGCTCTATTTCTTTCTCCAATTCTTCTTCTTGAAGCTTCTTTCTTTAACCAAATTCTATGCTCCAACAGATGCCCTCTTGATCCGAGATTTGACCACTCTAAAGTCAATTTGAAGGATCAATTTTCTTCTCTAGGACATGAGTTGCACGGGCCCGCGCAACTCGCACCTGCGCAGCTTGCAGCAAGTCCCACTGGTCTATAAGTATCAGAACTTCTAGCCATTTCTTACTTCAAATTTTTTTCTCTCTCTGCCAAAACCCTTTTCCACGCAACTCTCCCACGCAACTTACGTGTGTAACTTTCCTGCGCAACTTGCGTGTGTAACTCCGCAGCACTTAGTGCGAAAAACCTTTATTCTGAAAATCTAACAAAATTCTCTTCTGCATCACTTCTACCCTTCAAAACTTTCAACTTTAACCCAACAACTTCCATTTCAAGATCATGCACCACTCATCGGCATCCTCTTCGAGAAGAAAGAATCATCCATCTTCCTCAGGGTCCAAACAACCTTTTCATATTCTTGGAAATATATAGAAATAAATGAAGAAACTTTAGAGCTTCATAACCCCTTTACCAACAAACTGACAGTTATTCCCATCAACTTGCGGTGTTACTGGTCAATTCTTTACAGTGAACCATTCGATCGACGAAATATCTGTCTCTGCAGACAATTGGATCATGAAAGAACCAAGAATTCTAACAGGTTATTTGGAAAAGAATGAGCCCCATCAGAGAGCTGGCAGGATTCACAAAATGAGATTTTTAGGTCCATGTCACGATCCTTAGCAGACTTTCCCTACCCACTATTTTGAGACCGCTCAACAACTCTTCTTCTCCAAAAGATTGCAACATTTTCATGGGGGTGTTGCTATCTTTAGAGGCTTCCTCAACCATTGGTCTCCAATCACCAACTCATTTCATCTTCCTTCAGGCGAAATGAGTATCAACTTATGGGATCTTCTTTGCATCGCATGTCTTCCCATTATGGGTAATATCTATGATGTATATGTACCCTCTAATGGAGAGCTCACTCTAGCTTCTACAGGAGATAGCAAATCTAAAATTTTGAAGACCACTCTTGAACTCTTCAGTGCACTGGCCAACTTCCCTCAACCTGATTACATTACTTCTCTCGAATGGCTAGCTTGCTTTTCTAAAAAATTGCGGTATATTTTCTCCTTTCTACTTTCTTCCTTCACAACTTCAATCTTGTATGGTCTAATTTTAAGGATTATTTCTTCACCCTGACAACTTTGCATGCCATAATCACTAAGAACTTAAGACCATTCACCAGAATACTAAGAGCACCATTGAATACAGTTCATCCTGCGAACTGGCTGCCTTCTTAGCCTATTGGCTAAGTGTAGTGATATTCCCATATTCTGAGTAGACAGACATTATCAGACCATCCTTCTTTGTGGTAGCAGGTTGTAACGCCCAGAATTTCGAGGGTCGAGCAAAGCTCTACTCTTGAGATCCAACGCATCACTAATCCAACATGGATAATGATGTTCAGATTTCATCCATATTAATGAGTTAAACATGAGTGAGATTATACTAAAACAATATATTATACTCCAGATACAATTAAATCAAGCAAGCGGAAGACTGAGCATATGTATTTAAATATGAAAGTGTTTCACAAACTTCGGAGTATGAGTATGTAACCGGGATAAATATATACATGTATTGTTTCAAAATATACAAAACGAAGAAATGTAAGGTGTCCAACTAAAACAAGTATCCCAATAGTCCCTGTGCATCGGTACGAGATCTACATAGACCTACCCAAGAGTTGAACGTAGGAGAACTCTTCATCCTCATCCTTGAAGTCCTGCTCCATCGCATAGACTTTGTCATCACCTGCATCTAAATCATAGTCTGGTTGGTTTTTTAAAACATCGTCCTAGGGTGGGAGTGAGTGATCAACTCAGTGGTACTATAAGGCAAAGGTTAACATGTTATCAATTTAATCAAGCAGTAATGATAAGGCAATATAACAATCACTTCCTAACTACTCTTGTTAATGCAAGAATGGAGTGCAAGGAATGATGTATGCCCTTGCACAAAGCTCCCTCAAAAGCGACTCCGACAACCAATTTCGCATATGTCAACACTCCCTAAAGTGCATCTTCCTCGCCAAAAGCACATCCTAGTTAATGCAATGCGATGCATGGCCGTGTTAGCCGAGCACTTAATTAAGCTTATTCATACAGCAAGTTTGGAAATCTAAGGTACATTCCTTTATATCAGTACCCCGAACTAAAGGATCCATTTACGGTCGTCAATCCTAGTTAATCACATACGATAGGCAAGTTATAGGGCATCACTCATAATGAAAAGTAGTCGATAGGCAAGTTCAAAGTTTATACTTGCGGTCACTACAGGAGGCTTGTCACCTCAGCGTAGGCTGACAGCTCGAACACGGTGTCCCATACACCACCATGCCCGGCTCACGAGTTTGGGTTGCTCACTGGTCAATACGGGAAGAGTCGTCACCCTAGCCTAGGCCGACATCTCGAACACGGTGTCTCATACACAACCATGCCCGGCTCATGAGTCTTAGCAGATCGTGGTACCGTGGTTAAAGTGGCCTTTACATTGGTAGGGGTACCTTAGATTCAAACAGTAGTGTTCATACATGGTAAACATACAATAGGCCAATCGGTTTATTAAACAAGTCTGATTGGTATGAGCACACGCTAAGACTTAATCGACATGGAGCACGTAAGCACCCCCTTCGTGACCTAACCACTGTCGACAATTGTCGTGCGACTCGGATTCATCGAATATATCCAATATGGTGAGACAAATTCAGCCACTCAAATGGGGACTATTACCGATTGCCTGGATTGCGTTGTAGCCCCAATCTTAATCAGATGCAGTAAGTAAGCACATGTAATAATAATCTCAGCATTTAGCAAACAATCCAAATAAATTCCTCATTTGAGCATTTCATCATACACATTGATCATATTTCCTAGCACTTGCAATTTATCCATAAATCGCGTAGACGCAATTAAGGTTACATGAAGGAAATTATACATATGAATAATTAATTGAGAATCCTATCTCAATACCCTTAATAAATACAAATCATCAACATTTTCTCATTCAGACAATTTATCAAACACTTAGGCTACACTTCACCAAATATGTAGACTAAGTTAGTTACAATGTATGTTTCAGCAAATCCTTATACAAAGAGGTTAGTATGCATATAACAACGATGAATCCTATATTAGTAGTCATGGCAGGCACAAATCATATTTACATGTTCATTCAAACATTTCAACAAACACATGGGATGCATATTTTTTTCAACATAGTTTATGCATGTAAAATATATCGAATCGGCATGTCTAAGACGATATGGTAGCAATCAAGTCAGACATAAATCATTAGTTGACATTGAAAGCATTGAAAACCATAATCTAAAAATTTATAGTTCACACCTTTTGTTAGAATACTCGATTCAGACTTGGTTCGAATTCTACGTTCTTGCAAATTGAACGTCGGGTACCTAAATGGTGAAATCGGTTAGCTAAGTTAACAAACAACCATTCTGGATCTCAACTACACTATTAGGGTTCGGATTTCTTACCCAAATGATAGCTAAAACTGATAGTGTAGTGAAATGGGAAGGTGATTCAAGACGTGGAGTTGTGGGAGAGAATCACAATAATGATCTCCCAGGATTTCTCCTCTCCTTACTCTTTTCTCTTCTTTTCTCTCTTATCTCTCCTAGGGTTTGGAGAAATTCGTATGAGAGAGAGATGGGGTGGTATAAGGGCTATATATAGGCCCAGAAGTGATGCAAATGGCCCCATGGCCCTGATATACTTAGGTTATATCCAAAGGGCGACTGTTTTTGACAAACGGGGCACATAGGGAGGCACACTACTCACCTACATCATAGTGTAAGTTCCCTGACAATGGATCTATGCTAGGATGTGATTTCGGTGCGATCAGATAAGCAGATCGACCGTGGAGGACCTATGTCAGATCAACGATCGTACTTACTAGATCGGGGCCACGGTTATACGGATATGTGCAGGAAAATTTTCTTTTCCCATGGGTGAAGTTTGGTCAGAAATTGACGGTCCAAAATCCTCATTTTTGTATGTGAGCGAAGGGCCCAATTCACTTAAGTTTCAATACATTTTCTAAAGATATTCATGTTTATTACACACTTCACTCAAGGCTCAAGTTGTGCGTTTCTGAATACTATCTGATCTCGACTCCTGCGATGGTTGTCAAGCCCAGTAGGACGGACATAGCCCTATAGTTTCGCGGTCATCGGATTCTCAACGTGCGGTCCAGGTCCGATACAGGGTTTCAATGTACTCCCGAGAGCGACAAGCTCTTGGAATTTTTCCTAGGTGTTTATGTAGTGTTGAGTCAGTGGCATTAATAGTTTTAGGTCTTCTCATTTGTGGAAATGGTGACCCAAGCTAAATCCACCGATTATTTAGTTTAACACTTAACCAAATTTCACCTAAATTACGATAGGATACGGTCCTTAGGCATTTCTGCCTGAGGTGATACTCGGGTCTTTGTACGAATTTTTCCAAGACGTTACAATCTACCCCCCTTAAAGAAAAATTTCATCCCCATAATTAGTACCTTTTCGTACTCCTCGAGGATGTGAGGGTAGTTCTTATGGACTTCGGCTTCTATTTCCCAAGTAGCCTCTTCCTCAGTGTGGTGTGTCCACAATACTTTCACGAGTGAGATAACTTTGCTGTGTAGCACTTGTTCCTTCCTATATAGAACTCGCGTTGGTCGCAATACATAGGTAGCATCTTCACTTAGCTGTACTTGCTCCCATTTGATAACATGGGTAAAGTCAGGAACATATTTCTTCAGTATTGATATGTGAAACACGTTGTGCATGCCTGCGAGTGGTGTGGGCAAGGTGAGATGGCATGCCACCACACCCACTCGGTCTAGGATTTGGAATGATCCAATGAATCTCTGCGTAAGTTTCCCCTTCTTGCCAAAATGAAGGACTCCCTTCATTGGGGAAACCTTAAGGAATACATGGACCCTAACATCAAATTTCAGCTGTCACCGTCTTGTATCGGCGTAACTCTTCTGTCTACTCTGGGTGCAAGAAGCTGATGCCTAATAATATCAATCTTCTCTGAGGTCACCTGTACCAAATCTGGGCCAACCAAACTCTTCTTGCCAACTTCTGACCAACAATGTGGAGCTCGACATGGGCGTCCATAAAGGGCTTCATAAGGAGCCATGCCAATGCTTGCTTGAAAGCTGTTGTTATAAGCAAACTCGGCATAGGGGAGACAGTTATCCCAACTGTCCTTGAAATCAAGTACGTATGCTCGCAACATGTCTTCAAGTATCCGATTTACCCGTTCTGTCTGCCCATCAGTCTGTGGGTGGAACGCGATACTGAACTTCAGTTTCACTCCCATTGCTTCTTAGATTCGAGTCTAGAAAATAGATGTGAATCGTGTGTCTCAGTCCGACATAATCTCTATAGGAACCCCATTCAATCGTACTATCTCCTTGATGTACAGCTTGGCTAGATCATCTGCCAAGTTAGAAATCCTAATCGGGAAGAAATGAGCTGATTTTGTCAATCGATCCACAATCACCCAAATGGAGTCATGCACTTCCTCATCTTTGGTAACCCGAAAATGAAATCCATAGATATGAAATCCCACTTCCACTCGGTTATGGGCATGGGCTGAACTAAACCAGGGGGTCGGTGATGCTCGGCCTTGACTTACTAGCACATGAGACATCGTGACACAAAATCTGCTATTTGGGCTTTCATGTTGTCTCACTAGTACGAACGCTTCATGTCTTGATACATCTTCGTAGTGCCCGAATGCATCACCATCTTTGAATTGTGTGTAGCTTCTAAAACTTCTCTCCTCAAGTCGTGACGGTTTGGGATGCATAGGCGGCCACAATATCACAAACCTCCATCCAAGCCAACCCTCCATTCAGATTCTTCGCTGTGACTTGCACGTTTTCTCATCTTTACCAACAGTTCATCTTCTTCCTGAGCCATAATGATTCGGTCATCAATAAGTGGTTGTACGTGGATGTGTGCGACGCTCTCGAATGGCTCCTCCACTGACAGCTTCTGTTCAAAATCTCACACAAACTCTACCATATTCCACTCTTCTATCATCAGTGGGACTACAAATTCTATTGTTTTCTTATGGCTCAATGCATCGACCACAAGGTTGGCCTTGCCAGGATAGTAAGAGACTTCAAACTTGAAGTCTTTCAAAGTCTCCATCCAATAACATTGCCTTATATTCAGGTCTCTCTGCGTAAAGATATACTTGAGGCTCTTATGGTCACAAAAGTGCTCAAACTCCTCTCCGTAGAGGTAATGTCTCTAGAGCTTTAATGCGAAGATGACTGCCGCCAATTCCAGGTTGTGAGTGGGGTAGCTTTCTTTGTGTTTCCTTAACTGTCGCGAGGCATAGGCGATCACCCTATCTTTCTACATAAGTACACAACCCAAACTGACTCGAGATGCATTGGTGTATATAGTGTATTTGACCCCTTGCTCTGGCAGTACAAGCACGGGTGTGGACATTAGCTTGTCCTTCAATTCTTAAAAGGCTGTTTCTGCTTTCTCGTTCCAAACAAACTTAAGATCTTTCTGAGTGAGTTGCGACAATGGTCGAGCTATCTTGGATAAATCTTTAATGAATTGGCGGTAATATCCGACAAGTCCAAGGAAACTCCTCACTTCTGTAACTGAGCCAGGCTGCTCCCAGTCCTGTACCGTGGTCACCTTGGCAAGGTCCATGACGATTCCTTCCTTGAAAACTACGTGTCCCAGGAACTTGACTTCTTCCTTCCAGAAGTCGCTTTTCCGGTACTGTGCAAATAACTGATTCTTCCTGAGAGTATCAAAGACTGATCACAGGTGCTCTTCATGATCTTTCCGACTCTTTGAGTATATCAAAATGTCATTTATAAACATGATGATGAATCAGTACAGATATGACCGAAATACCCAGTTCATGAGATCCATTAATATGGCCGGTGCATTTGTAAGTCTAAACGAAATCACGAGGAACTCGTAGTGCCCGAAGCTAGTTCTGAAAGTTATTTTCTACACATCTTCATTCCTAACGCGCAACTAATGATACCCGGACTATAATTATATTTTAAAAAAATATTATGCCCCCTTCAACTGGTCAAACAAGTCATCTATCCTAGGCAGGGGATACTTGTTCTTTACTGTGACATGATTTAGCCTGCGATAATCTATACACAACCGCAGCGATCCATCCTTCTTTTTCACAAACAATACAGGTGCTCCCTAAAGAGATATGCTCGGCCGTATAAAATTCGAATCTAACAAATCATCAATCTACTTCCTCAGTTCCTCCATTTCATACGAAGGCATGTGGTACATCGGTAAAGAGATAGGCGTCGCACTTGGCATAAGGTCGATGGTAAAATCGATCTTGCGCTGAGGAGGTAGTCCAAGGATCATTCTGAACACATCCGTCAAATCTTGGACTGCTGGCATGTCCCTAAGTGACGGACCATCAACATTTTTCAATAAGGAAGCATAACAACGAATACGGTAAGGACAACTGACCTGAATTGGGAAAGTAAAGGTCGTGTTTGCGGGTCCATGGGTCGTCACCAATTTGGTTTCACAGTCAATCTCTGCCTTCATTTCGGTGAGCTAATCCATGCCGAGGATGACATTGTAATGAAATATCGTGGTGACAATCAGGTCAATGCACACCACTCTGCTTCCTAAGTCTATCGGACAATTCTTACAAAGCTTAGTGGTGTTTGTAAAAGTTCCTGCTGCTGCGATGACTCTCACCCCAACCATAGGGGTAGTGTTTAACCCTAATCGCTTGATTATAAAGTATGCTATCATGAAAATAGTGGACCCGATGTCCACCAACAGAAATACAAGTGTACCTTGGATGTGGGCAGTGACTTCAAAAACTAGCGGTATTGCAACCGCAGATTCAGACGCTTCAGCGGCGAGCGCATGTACTCGAGCTTGTTGTGGACTATTGGGTTGCGCTGCCATAGGTCGTTGAGGTGGTCTATTTTGAGGTGTGGGAGGTTAGTTGAATGGCTGTGCTGGTGGCATAGATCGCAGGGGTGGAGCTGAAATAACATGTGGTGGCTGGCGGTTGACCTTCTGAGGCGGCATAAAGCTGGTGTCCTTCATCTTGGTAAAACAAAAGGGTTTTGTATGGCCTGTCTTATTATAGTAGATACACCAAAGATCAAATTGCCTTTGTTGAGCCGGTGGAGTAATTGGTCTGGGAGGCTAATTCATACGTGGCCTCTTGCCGTGAAGCGACCGGTTCTCTAATTCAGGCCGAGGCCTCGGGCCCATTGGCATACATGTCCAAGACACTCTTTCACCATCCTGGTCTGCTCGTAGGGACATGTTCACTAGCTCAACATATTTGGGAATGCTAGCGCAACACATCTTGGTGTGGATATCAGCCCGCAGCCCATCTGAAAATTACCGCATTCTCGTTGGCTCATTTACTTGGATCAATGGAGCATATCTGGCAAGCTCTGTGAAACGGTTCTTGTATTCTGCCACGGTCATTCCTCCTTATCAGAGGCAGAGAAATTCACCCTTCTTTTCATTACGGCAAGTGAGGGGGAAGTACTTTCCATGAAAATGGGTTTCGAACTCGTCCCAAGTCCAAGCAAATCCTGAGGGAACAGTTTGTAGGATGTAATCCCACCAAAGACTAGCCTCATTTTCAAACATATAAGTAACAAGCTCAACTTGCTCTGCTTCAATACAATGCAACGACTTTAACATCTTGGATATGCGATCCAACCAGTACTTAGCCTCCTCGGGTTTATGAGTACCCGCAAAAGTGGGAGGATGGAGGCACTGAAAGCACTCGAATAGGCCACTTGTGGGCATAACCCAGTAGGTTGTATAGGTGGCATCGACGGGGCCACATTCATGTTCTGCACGATGGCCCCCGCTATAGTGGCCAGAACTTGTTGTTGTTGTTGCATTATGAGCATCATTTGTTCCAACTTATTAGGGGGAGAGGCCGCATGAGGCATGTGTGGCGTCAACGTGGATGCACGGTTTTGACCCAGAACTGGTAGTGCACTCGGTGTTGGCTCGTTTGTGGGGCCAGTGGCCATTTGTGAATCCGGTATTGTCTCAATACTGAGGCCCAAACTAAGGTTCGTGTGGCTATCACTCGGGGGAGGGGCCCTGTCAATCGATTTTCCAAGTGGGGGATGTGCCATATTTCGAGTGGTCTTAGGAGGCATTGAAATAGGACAAAGTCAAATTTAAACAATAACAGTGAAATATAAATGAATAAAAGATAACACTATTAATAAATCACTATATTAGAATATAAAGCAACCTCAAAAAGAGAGATTAATATCAATGTTGTTCCAAGGACAACCTTACACTGTAAAAACCAAAGGTTTATGGAAAGACAACCTTATTTCTAGAACAAATTAAATATCAAAAACTCAAACAGAAAGGAAATAAATGAAATAACAAGAAATAAATTCTAAACTATTACAACATTCCCCACAATGCTTGAAATGTAAATATTACAGCATTCACATTCACATATACATCCCACAAATTTGAATGATCAAAGATAGAAAATTAAATCACACATCCACAAAACACAAAGAGTTATAGTGGTTTACTTGTGTGTACACCAATTGTTAAAAAATAGCCGCACAGATTGCTACTCCACTCCTAATATCCTCACACCGGGGATATTAGCGTTCACTATCAAAATAAGTTTTCACAGGTTCACCCAAAACCTTTACAATTGTGTCTTTTTAGAAAAGGGCTTACACAATTCAAAAACCCTCACTTCTGAGTTTTCTGGCTCTCCTCAGATAACCAACACAATGAGATTTTTCTAGCTTAATCTCAAATAAAACCAAAATGGAAATTTACATAAATGTAAAATACCTGAATTTCCCCTTTTGTTGCAGCCCGAAAGAACCAATTGGAGTAGAAGATCGAATGTAAAAGTTCAAAGTCCAATACTCACTTTAAAATGGTTCTAGGTTCTAATTGATTTTAAATTAAACCAGTTGGGCTAGCTATATTTGATTTTGATTCCAAGAAGAAGGAATATCACAATTCCTCTTTTCAATTAAGATTAGAATATAGAAACAAAATCAAATTAATAAAGCTAACAAAAGAGAATATAAATTATGCACAAAGGAGCTTAAAATGAACACAAACTTATCTCAGAGTGATCTCTTGATTTTACTTGAATTGAGTTATGAAACTCTGAAATTCGTGCTCTATTTATAGTTGCAGAAACTCGGCTATGACTGGTCTTGAGGACACTACGACTGGTCGTATGAGAAACGGATTTTTAAATTTTTGAGCGCGATCGGATAAAACCGTTTTACAACTGGTCGTAGGGTGTCTACGACTGGTCGTAGCATACCCATGATTGGTCATAGGACTCAAAGATTGGTTATTGTAGTTTGAGTCGTAGAACCAGGACTGGTCGTAGGACGATTCGACACTGTTCACATGACCGGTCGAACAGAGTCTAGGACTAGTCATGGACGAACAGAAAATTTTGAAAAATTGCAACCAACTTAGGACTGGTCTTGAAATTTCTTGGACTGGTCGAGGTAGTGCTAGGACTAGTCGAACAAGGTTCCAGACTAGTCTTAGAATAGTCCAATTCCATGTAAAATGATTCAATTGAATTATGTATTCAAAATGACCTACCTTAAGGACAATCTAAGGTCAATCATACCCTAAAAGAGAGGTATGAACATCGAGACTTCATATCTTCAGATGATAGATGACCTTTGAAGATTGTGAAGCTTAAGATCTTTGAACTTGATGTAGCACTGAACATGAGATCTTCTATAGCTTGAATAACAATTTATCTTGTGTTATACACTGACTTGAGTCTTGAACAAGATCACTTCTACTGTTGTAGCTTGTACTTGCATTTCTTGAAGTAGTTTGAAGTAGTTCTTCGTTCTTGACTTGAAGTAAAGTGCTTAGAGCAGTGATGCAATGGCTTGAACATTTATAACAATGAACTACACAAGACATAGATTGAAGTTTTGACACCACAAAATTTGACAACCAAAGGAGCATAAAACCATAGCACTTACAGGCATTCCCCATATATAACATAGAGTGTAACGTTTATAGGATTAGGATAACATCAACCACCTTTTCCAAACATTCTACACATTTCTGAACAAAAGAAACTTCATGCATTTCATTTAACCAAAATTTGTCACAATACACATGATGTAGCATTACATGAATTAGGACAGAGAATGCATGTGAGCTAATTTAACAAAAAGGCTTTAACACTTACTAACCTAACATCCAAACTAAGCCTACACAAGGCTATTACAAAAGGAGCAAGGAAACAACTACAAACATATAACTAGTCCTCCGATTCTGGCAAAGGCGGAGGCGCTCCCTTATCCCGCATACAACACAGGAGAGCCTTTAGGGTTCGAGACATCTTCTTAAACTTTTATTTCTGGTAGGCCTAGTTCTCCTCGAACTCCTACTTCAAGTAGGCCTGGTTTTCTTCAATCTTGGCCATGCGGGCTTCTAGGGCAGCCCGATCATGGCGGTCCTCACGAGTAGTAGGAGGTCCCCCATATGAGTCCTAGGCCTCCTCTTCTTCTTCCGGCTCCACTTCCTCACTGCCTTCCTCTTCTCCATTACCTTCCTCTTCTTCAGTGCCTTCTTCTTCTTCAGTCTCTTCCTCTATGTCATCCCCGTACTCATCGATTCTGGCTTGGCGTTGCCTAGGGCCTATTCCCATGTTGTTGAGTGTAGTCTCATTGATGAAGGGGGATTGGGGTGAGATTATCCATATGGAGTCTGAATCCAAAGTTACGGACGATCTTGCAAATAAGTCGGCCGAAAGGGAGTGAGGCGTCTCCCCGAGCAGATCGTGCAGTATTGATTATCTAAGTCAAGTCGAGAGTAGGCAAGCACACTTTTTCTCCCTGTGCAACCCTGTACAGGAAGTCCACCATGAACCTAGTACATTCTGTGTGGTTGCTTGATCTAGGATACACATTATATGTGCATATATGATGGAGCAGGAGGAAATCCACGATCATACTAGTTGATGCGAGGCTATTCCTTCGCCTCCACTCCACAAGTTGGCCGTAAAGGAAATGTGTGCGGTAATTTCTCTCCCCCTCACTAGCAAGATTTGTCTCACTGGCATCTACAACTCCACGTTCTATTCCCATGATACGTGCCATGACATCCACATCGACCATGGTGTGAGTTCTTCCCAACGGTATGATAAACTGGAGAGGCTCAAGAGTTGGGCGCCGTATGTGAGCATAGAAGGCTTGTATGGTGCCTTCACTTGCATGAGTTTTCCCTTTGAATATGGGACCCCACCCAGTTTCCATAAGGATGTTCATCACTGGATATAATATAAATAATTTCTCGTTAACATGAGCTTCAAACATAACCTTGCGATCACGGAACTTACCGAGTTCAGCGCTTGCCGGTAGAGACCTTTCTAACAAGATTCGAGGGTCGAGGTCCAGTTTCGACCTTCGCTTGGCGCTTGCACTAGTCTCGACGCTTGCCTTCTTCTTAGAACGGCTTGGATGGCTAGGCCCGACTTCATCCGAGGCCGTTCTCTTCTTTCCCATAAGGGAAAGGAGTGTTGAGAGGGAGAAAATAGTGGTGACAAGCTCAAAGAGAGCCATAGAGGTGGAAAGGCTTTGGGAATGAAGTGGGTTTGAAGATATGGAAGTTATGAGACACAAAAAGAGGGCCTTTGTGCCCAAATAGGTGAGAATAAGAGAAATGAGAGGATGAAATGGGTTGTTTTAGAAGAATAGTGGGGAGGGGTGTAGGATGTAAAAGAAATGAGAGATTTGATTGTATGGAGAAGGAGATTTGAGAGGGAAAGAGAGTTTTGGAGGGTTTGGGGGTGTTGGTGAGGTAGGAATAGGGAAAAATGGGGTGAAAATGGGCAATGGGGGTTAAGTGGGAGGCCCCACACATGGGAGAGTTCCCACATGGGTCGGCTGGCGGTGGTGCTGTCGCGCCCATCTGTGGAGGCTGGTGGCGCGCCACCATCCGGGCAGTGCCGC